>NW_028277094.1:4438500-4741750 GCF_059951505.1 Python bivittatus
ATTTAAATGTAACTTTAGTTTACTTTATATATTTAATGCGCTAGATCCAGGTGAAATGCCATTAACTTTAATGTGTCTACTTTAAGTACAATTATGGCTAGGTCTAATCTTGTGAATTAATCTGTCAAGAAATCAGCCTGCATAAATGAACTAGCTATGTCTTAGTCATTTGTGCCAAAGAACTGAGAAGATGTATCTTAAATCTCTCTTTCTCTCTCTCACACACACACATACACACAAAATTTAAATATGTTTCTAACAATTCTACATGTTATACCTTTTTACCAAATTTCTTTAGAGACTCATATCGTTTTCAATTATGCTTAATGACACCAGCTCAAAGTATACTTTTCTATTAATCAGTTAACTTTTATAGGCAATATATATAATGGGCAAAATGTATTGTTACTAGAGATTTGTAGAACATATTCTTTTCCATTTATGGAACAGCTTGGTAATTAACTACTACCTATATCATGATCCAACATGATATACGAAACAGAGGCATGTTATCCAAGATATTCAAGAAATTGGTGTTTAGTGGAATAAACCAACAATTGTTCAGTGTCTTATCCACATATATCACCTTGATCAATAAAAACAAACAAAATATAGTAATCAATGCAAAAACTATTAAATTAGTACTCTGACCATTTATAACTGAAAGCCTCCTGCTAAAACATTTGGCCAAGCAAACTGCTGAACAACTTCTAAAAAAATAAGACACTGGAAAACCAAAAACCTAGCTACATAGTTAATTTCTGTCAACATTCACCTTACAAAAATGACCTCAAAGAAGAGTTTACATTTAACCAATATTCTTTCAATATACTGCAATACTAAATAGAGACTGTAACATTTCACAAGGTCATTACTTAAAATAATAAATAACATTATGGCCTGTAAAGTCATAATGTAACTTTTATAAACCCCTACCCAAATAACATTAATAAGGTCAAAAAGCATTAAGAACATTAATAAGGTGTTCCCATCACCTTCTCTCCCCCCTCCCCCCCTTTTAATATGACTCTTCTTTTTAAAGAATGAAAAGTTTTCCTCAAACTCTGATTAATTACCAGAGTAAAGTCTATTTTATCGGTAAGTGTTCTCAAGAATATCAGCTACACAAAACAAGGTTTAAAGCAGACACTGTCTCGCAGTTATTTACTTATTACTGGAAAGATACATATCTTTGCAGGCAGTATTAGAATTGATGAAAGAGAAACACATACTTGATCACATTCAACAAAATATCCTTGGGAAGTTTGCCCAACCCCAGCTCTCAATTATTTGCAAACCATGGGTTTTTGAGCAGAAATGTCTTCCAGAGAATATGTTAAAAAAAAAAAAAAAAAAGCAAACTAGAACACAAGGTAATTTTCACCTGTTCAGAGTTTGGTTTTAAAATTCAAAAATCACAAACAAGTTTAACACAACTACATCTTACTGACAAAAATCAATCTATTTTGTGAGTAAATTACATGCTAAAACAGACTTTTCCATAATCTGTCCAAATCCAGATATTAAGAAGCATTTGTCAGACAGCAATTACCAAGAGAACGAAAGTAACCTTTTAAGTCAACTTTGCTGGTTCTATTACAAGTAACATTTTTAGCTATGCTGAAGTTTCAGTGAATCTTTACCTGATCTGGGCAAAATGATTTTATCTATCAATTTTGCATGGCCGCCCCTCTCACAAAAGGTGACTCTGGATGGCGTACAACAGACTGAGAATTAAGAACTGAAATATGATTGACTATCTAGAGGAAGCTAAACAGTCTATTCCAACTGAAAACTGTGAGAACTGCCAGGAGTTGCCTTAACGTTCAAAGCAATTGTAGCAATCTATTTATTTAAAATATTTGTATGCCTACTTAAAAAATAAGACAAACACTGTGACAACAGACTCAATTACTTCACATTCAATGCACAAAAAATGTCTGGCAATACTAGTTTTTATCTATCAAAATGACGTGAGCCAATATTCATCAGAGGTTCAACAACTCAATTACTACATTCACAAATAATTATACTGAAATATTTGTACTCAGATATAAAGATGTGTATCCAGAATCCAAATGGATGGGGGTGTTTTAATGGACAGTCCCTCCCAAACGTATGCATACATTCCAAACTGAAGCTGAAGAGACTTTCAAAGCAATTCTGTAATATGTCATAGTGGGTCTGATTACTTGGGGGACCTCCTGTCTCCAATAACACCTGCCCAACCAATTTGATCCTGCAGGGTTTCTTCGACTAAACAATGTTAGGATCCCAAAGTGTGCCTTCTCTGTAACAGTACCTGCCCTCTGGAACTAGGTTCCCCCCATGATCCGGATGGCCCCTACTCTGCTGTTGTTCAGAAGAACTGTGAAAACCTGGCTCTTCACCCAGACCTTTGGTGAGAAAGAATGAGACTCCTTGCTTCATCGAACTTGCCATCTTTTATCTTTATTTTTTTTATGTTTTATTGATTTTACTGTAATTTCTTTGATTGTTATTATGCCATATTGGATCTGCTGTTCAGACAAATCAGAGCAGAAGGAATTCCACAAGAATCTTCTCTGTATCAGTTTGAGCCACAGGCAGAACATTCCTTGTGCCTCATACTTAAATATATTTTAAACCAAAGACCTCAGACAGAAAATGCACTATATTTTGCTACCACTCGTAACACCTTCAATTATTTCAATGGCTGTATATAAAAGGTTTAAATATTTCCATTACTTGCTAGACTAGATATTATAAAGGCGTCCCTCAAAAGTAAAGAACTTGAATCTTCTCATTTGAGGTTCGTATATTCAGACTTCCTCAAGAGGTGGTGGACTCTCCTTTTCTGGAAGTGTTTAAAATAGCAAATAACCACTTATTGTAACAAGGGTTCCTTGTAACAGGCAACAGGTTGGATTAGATGACCTCCAAAATATCTTCCAGGCCTTACTCCATTATGTTAGTTATGCAGCTGTAACTTGCTATTGTGCCCCAAGAAGGAAATAAAAAGAGAATGGCACTGTTTTCCAAGTGTGTTTGGAAATCTGTCAGTAGCTCTGGAATAGGTTAAGAATAAATCACCATCTAATTTTTTCCCCCACTTTGACAGCAGAACCAAAACAGTTGAAGGATTTTCTACTTTTCCGCCAGATTAAAAAAAGTCTAAATAGGAATACTTTAAAGAGCATTTTCAAAGCATATAGCAGGCAACAAAAGAACCAACACAATTAAAAACAAAAACAAAAAACTGAAGGGCATTCAACTGTATACTACAGGCTATGCAAATTATGTGGGTAAATAATGTTGTTATTATACAAAGTAAGGCGGTACTTTTTGGGAGAATTTTAAGAAAATAATAATCGTAAGTCAAATGTTATTGGAGCTCCCACACCATACCTTCTGCCGCATTTCAATTTAAGTTGGTTTCAGGGAGTTAAAAGCATATTTAGCACATTTGCATAATCAAAATCTTTTTGATAATCCATCAGCGTTTGGATTCCTGAAGATTTCAGTCTCTGTGTGTGATGACAAATCTACCACAGCAGGTATTGATGGACTGCCTTCACCATTATGAATATGATGGATTAAGAGGATGGCCCTCCATCCTACTGTCACTCATGAAGTCAGTGGGACCTATCAGCTTATCCAGGCCTTTTCTATACGAATCTTGGATGAATTGTTTTTACTCCTGCTTTTGTTTTTTTTTCCCCACACACTTTTTACAGTGCGTGATTATATATTATTTGTATCATCTACTTTAATTTTTAAAAAATCACTTCAATGTGCTTTAATATAGCAAGTGATATAAAAGATATTCCATTTTATTCTCCACTTTCAACTAGGGTCCTGACATTTCAAACGGCAACACTACAACTCACAATACCTGGCCATCATCTTCACACAGCTAAATTATTTATTCTGATATACTTTAATTTATGGTTATCATATGGTTATAATTTAAGATTTCATAAAATAAGACAAATAAAGGCAAGATATCTCCATTTATATTTTTAACAGGAACAAATATAGGATGAAATAAAATGGACTGGATATAACACAAGAGCTGCAGATAGAGGTGGGTGGTGGGAGGTATGGATGGTGGGAATCTGAGGGTGGACCACACTCAGGGACATTGGGGACACCATGAATTGTCCCAATGTCTTTCCCTCAGTATTCACCCTTGGGTCCAAAATACAGCAGCGCAAGCATGTAATACTCATGTGTCATCGCCGCTATGTGAGCTGCGTTGGCTACCAGTTGGCTTCTGGGTACAATTCAAGGTGCTGGTCATCACCTGTACAACTCTTCATGGCATAGGGCCTCGTTATCTGTGAGACTGTTTCCCATGGTATTTGCCTGTCCAGTATGTTCAGGCAGAGTGGGGGTACTCCAAGTCCCCTCAATTAAACACTGTCATTCTCTGGGACAGAAGAAGCATGCTTTCTCTGTCACTGACCCTGCCCTCTGGAGCGGCATCCTCCCAGAGATGGTGCCCACTCTCTTAGGGTTCCGGAAGTCTCTTGAGTCCTGGCTGTGTTCTCAGGCCTGGGGTTATTTGCAGAGCCCCTGTTGTGTGGGTAGTTTTTGTTTGCTTGTTTTATTGTTACGCTTGGTTTTGTCTCGGCTGTTAGACTGTGTGGTTATGTTTTTGTTTAAAATTTGATATTGGATATTGTAAGCCATCCAGAGTCTGCTGGAGTGGGACAGCTATAACAAATGATCATCATCATCATCTGCAAATGAGGAATGGCTGGGTCTAAATAAGAATTTAATATACTACTTTCAACACAGAGTTTTTAACTTGATTGGAAAAGTAACACTGCAACTAACCTAAAAGCAACACGAAGTATTTTGCTTTAGGGCAGGAAAGAAAATGCAAGCCTACCATAGCCCAGGAGCTACTATTATGCTGTGCAATTTACACAAAAATGTGTCTTGTTTGCAAAGGCTAGAATAAGTGTATCTGTGTACGTCATAACTTAGGGTACTCAATAAGGTATTAAAATCTTCTATATCTATACCACCCAGGCAACACAAGCTGAGCTTACGCAAGAAGAAACCTAATAGTTTCCATTCAAGAGTGAGGAAATAAAAGGTTCATTCCATTAGCTATTATAAAACTGAAACAATCTAGGATTCCATCCTGTTTGGGAGAACATTATATGTCATTCATTCTTCATATCCTAGGAAAGAACTTTTGAACCCATGACCTTGCTTTTGAGCTTCTACTATGTACCACTCCCTTAAATCATTGTGATTCTATTTTATCTTTTAGGTCTAGAATAGCAAAAACACTGAGATGATTCCTGTTTTCTCCTTTACCTCAACTGCCTCCCTTCCAGCCCATAAATACTATGCATCCTTACTGCCAACTCCTTCTTGCTTTCTCTGTTATCTCCTAGCTCTCAAAACTTAGATTTTATGGTCACATTAGTAGTAGTTTTTGCACTGATCTCTAAGGCATAATCTGTGTAATATTATTATCAATCCACATACCCATTACTGACAGATCATTTAAGAAAAGAGAAATAATTACCCTTCATCTGTGTGGCAAAAGTGAGTGCCAGCTTGGCAAACAGATCTGGATTTTCAAATTTTTCATCCTTAGCTTTTACCCAAAAACAATGTTCTTGTATTTCATGCGGTTCAACCTGAAATGAAAATGAACCTAATTATATACTATCAATTTAAATCACTTAACCCTCCACAAATCATGACAGTGGCAGATCATTACATCTGTACATCCTGCAATCAAAGCAAATTATTCAAAGATTGAAGTTTTCAATCTTCTCCATCAAATGAGAAACAAGACGCTTAAAAAAAGGAACAAAAATATAAGTATTCTTCAAAAAAGATGGTAAAATCTGCTTCAGTAAGAGTGTGGTGGCATCTTATGTTCTACCTAGCTGATGGCATCTAGCTGACCTTGAAAGCTGAGCAGGACCTAGTTAGTATTTGGCATAATAAGAAATCCTAGAGATACAGACAGGGAAGTAAAGAAAAAACTGTCTCACAAGAAGGCAAGGGCAAACCACTTCTATACTCTTACCAAGAAAACTTCATTCTTTTAGCACAACTGGTATTTTAGTATATCTGATGTTTTAAATAAAGGTATGGAAAAGTGTTTAACCCTTTTTCCTTTGCAGAATCCACAGAATGAAAGCTGAGTTCGTTCTAAGGAGCTCCTATTATTATATTCCTCTCTGTTTGCTTCTCAAAATCTAATCCAGTGCATTGGAATTATGTTGCTATATTGAACATTACATTGCTAAAATGAAGATCTATTCAAACACACTTTCCAGCTCATGTCCAATAGGATAATAATAAGTAGTGTTTATAGAACTCAACTGCAAGCCTGACAGAATGTTTATTGTGTTGTGCTATGCATTCATAATAAATAAACACCTTAGAAAAAGATAATCTTCAGAAGTTCCTGTCCTAAACTTACATAATATTATGCACATATTATCAGCTTCCTACTGCTCATCTACTACAATAGAATACATAATAATAAACTGATTTATAGATGCCACTTAAATTATTCAAACAGAACCCAGAACAGTAAATTATTAATAAAAAGCAAGCAAAAAAGACGTTTTGCAATATCTATTTTATTCTTGGATTTTATTCTTCATATAGATGTAACATGTCCAAAATGTGTTGAGGTATTCCCCACTTTCACCCCATGGAGAAATCAAGGTTATTAAAACTAAAATTACATCCCTCGCCCCAACAGGCCATTACAGCCTGCCTGAAACATTTTTCTATTAAATATAGTATTATAAACTAGTTTATGACCACAATGGTTTATGATGGTTTTTAAAATATTTTATTGAATCTGTACCTTTCATGCCAGAGGGAAAATGATAGACTACATTTATACAGATATATAAAACAATGACCATGTCTGTCACAGCTCTAAGTAAGAGCTCCCAATATCCCTTAAGAATATCCCCAACCACTAACAAGTGTTAAAGATTAATATACCAACAGTCCATGGAAAAACGATTAGCTTCAAAAATAAATGAAGATTAAACAACGTCATTTGTATATTCAAAACCATTTCAGCAGCATGCAGGCATTATTCTCTTTAAGATTAGGAAAAAAGTTAGAGCAAATGTTCAAGATGTTTGATATAGATACCTTTGCCCAGTTGATTCTCTTCATGGTCACTTCTGGGCTGTACTTCTTCTTTGGCTTTATCCCAAAAGGCAGCACTGGTGTAGCTACTAGAGAAGGAATGCCACCAAACATAGGAGGAGGAGGAGGTGGCCCAAACCCTCCAAATAAAGGAGGGGGTGGAGGGGGTGCACTTCCAGGTAGTGGTGGTGGAGGTGGAGGAGGAGGAGGGGCATCAGAAACTGGAGGGGGTGGTGGTGGTGGTGGAGGAGGAGGAGGAGGAACACCACTTGAAGATACAGAACCCTACAAAAGAAAGATTTGGGATAAGGAGAGGGGGAAGAGGAAAAAATGTTATCCACATGCCATTAAAAGTGCATAATAAATTGCATTAAATAAATGTATTAAATGGCAATCTAAGAAAATTCTTATTCTAGATATCTCCCAGCCATGATGTAAGTTCACCCAATTATGTTCTGTTACATCTTATTCAAGCATTTCACTGAGTTGAAATCCATCATGAATGAAAATATGGTCATAGGGAAAAAACCATTTTCAAATCAGTAGAGTTATGTAACAGAAATGGGTTACCTTTTTGGCACTTCATTGCAATAAGAAGCAGCAAGTGCCATGTGTAACTTTGGTAAGAGTTCCTTCACATTAAAACAGATCAAGAGAATTAATGAAGTGAGATTTGAAAACAAGAAAAAGGGTCCGTTAACAAAAGTACATTCCAAGGGTTTTAGGATATTTTTATCTATGTGGTATTCATAGAACTGTTAGAGGAGAAGCCAACTAGCTGAAACTGAATTATAATCTTAAGGTTCCCATATTTAAATACTCACTACCTCAGAAAATCAATTTTCTAAATTACGTTAACTGTATAGGCAGGAAAATTAGGATGAAGAGCCTATTCTTAGCGGTGATTCTTAATTTTTGTACTAGCAAGGTAACTTGAGGGAAATTCATTATCTGAACTAATATCAGCAATATCATAACACCTTATGAAGCCATGAACAAAACACCAGCATGTCTTCTTTTTGTAAAATATGACAATACTCTTATAACCACTCCATAAATTGAATATGTACTCATTAGGATTCTTTTTTAGAATAAACTCAACCAGAACAAATGAACTTTCAATGACAGACTATCAAAAGGCTAAATGTTCATTATTTTTAAACTGCCTATAAAAATTAAAATTAAAGATTAAATTCGTTCTGCTTTTTTTTAAATCCTTCAACTTTAAATACACCTCTATGTTTCTAACAATGTTTAGCTTCTACTGGTACTTAATCTTAAGTATCAAGGATATTAATAATATTATATTTTTAAACATATTTTGTAAGCATTTAAATGCATTAATACAATAATGAGATTTTAAATAAAACCATTTTTTTTTAAAAAAAGAGGATTCTTCTATTTAATTTCACTTTGATGCTCAGTATTATGGGTCCCTCTTATTGACATCTGAGTAGAAGAAACCCGCATCTCTGCCTACCTTGAACCATGAAATAACATTTCTTCTTCCAGCCATTCTTAACATATATTTAGCCATTAGCACCTTATTTCCTTCAAATCAAAAATCATTTCAATAGGGTAACGATGCCACTGAGTTATGTTACCTGGGTCCGCAACTGCTGGATTTCAGCTTCAAGTTCTTTGATTTTTTCTTCTCGTATTTGAAGCTCAGCTTGGGCTTCCTGACGAGCTGTAAATTCTTCATCAAACTGCAATGATCACCAGTATGGAAATAATCATTAATCTTGGTCCAAACTTAATACTGCTATGCAAGAATGAAAGATTGAGCAAAAGAAGTCTGTCTGGCTTCCTGGACTAGTGAAAATAATGCCAGGGTGGTAGAGGGGTGGGCAAGGTAATCACAGCAAAAAGTGTCTTGAGATAGTTTCCTTCATATAACTGTGAACTAGCAGTAGGCTTTTTCATTATAAAAAAATTAGGTTAAGCAATGGAAAGTATTATTTATTCTAATTAATATATGTGGAATTGCCCCAAATGATTAACTGGAGATGGGAAATCCAGTGGTTAAAAGTTCTTCACTCAACATATAATCCCTGGCTAGCCACAGAAATAGGTTAGAGACAAACAGGAATGTTTATCTTAAAGATGATTTGGCTAAAGCTCTTCCCGCATAGGACAGGACAGGAGATAATATGTTGCCTACAAGGGCTATTTAAGGACTTCAAGCTAGGATAGGGCAATCTGTAAGAGACACATAAAAGAGTTCCTATCACACCGACTGCACCAATTTCAATTAACACCTAAGCTCTGCCTGGTTGCAGAGGCATCATTCAATTATTAATTTAAATAGCTTAATTTATTATTTAAATAATTACTAATTATCCAAGTGCATGCTTTTTTACCATATCCATGTACAGCTGTATTCACATATAAACATAACAACACTAAATTCTGAAATCTAAGACCTTAAAAAAAAAAAAGTAAATTACGTAGAAATATATCAAAGAAAGGTTTAGAAAGGCTGCAATATGAGGAGTTGTTTTGTGCCTACCTTTTTGGAAAAATCTGCAGCTTTCTGTTCACTTTGTTCAACCTTTGCTTTGTCCACACAGCTGTCTGAAAGGATTCAAATTATAAAGCCCAACATAAATACCATTTTAAAAGTCAAAGATGTACAACATCATACAGAGACAGCACTGCTTCTGACAGGAAGCAAATAGTTTTTAAAATTATCTGGATTAAAAAAAAATGTTCTTGAACAGCCTGAGATTTGTTTTATAAAGGATTTTTTCAAAAAAAAAAAAAAATTATGCTGAAGTACTGAAGCCTTCCCGGAATTCTCTCTCCTCACTAAAACTTTTATTTTAAAAAAATCACATATGCCTATTTTCATTTTTTTTTTTACATTTCTCAAAATATTCAGAAATGAAATTAACACAGATCACAACAGTACTGCAGCTGACAAAAGCTAAACATGTAATCATTCTTCCTAAAACTCTGATGATAATGCATTCATTTCTAATCTTCCTGCTCCAAAATCAGTGGAATTTCGACATGAATATGGAGAATGTCTATAGCCAGAATAAACAAGAGATCACAAAGCACTGAATCATTAACACATGCTGTATATAAATTCCACTAAAAATATAGGAACAGGACAAGTACCTTTTGGTCTCAGCAATTTCAATAAGAAACTTTTTTTTCTACCCTCCATTCACTGAAATCAAAAGGACGTAACTTTCGATGACCCACTTCTTACGGTAGAAAAACTGACCCCACGAAAAGAATTCTTAAATTATAATTATGAAAATAATGAAAACAGTAAAAAAGACGCACTTACCTACTAGATGCGTGAAGTCTACATCCAGCCTCCCTCTACACTTGAAGTCGGGATCCATACCACTACAGTGTAATACTATCTGGGAAACACATTCTTCTATTATCTTGTAATACTGAGGGCTGGTGTGAAAAATAAAACGCAATCATTTTTGTAATAAAGAAATTCTATAGGCACACTTAAAAATGGAGAATCATTTAGTCTACCTAGCAAGCAGGATGAGATCATCCATTTTCAAGCATGTGACAACTGACTGATTCAGTGTAACTGTTTAATTTGTGTTAGTTTATTAATTTAGATATTGAGGTAGACATGCTCTGGGCCCTCTCTCTGAAAGAACGCCATCTTGTGTGAACCAGGAAACATGCTTTCTCTACAGCAGTACCTCTCTTTGTAACAGGTTTCTCCCTGAGATCTAGATGGCCACATCCTATTGGCCTTCCAGAAGGATGTGAAGACATGGTGTTTTCCTCAGGCGTTAGGGCCAGGACACTAGTGAAGCATGATTTGCCTGCTGGTGTGTAAGGTTTCGTTTTGAGGCATCTTGGTTATCATCTGATGACTATTCTTAATTGTATTCTGCAGTTCTACATATATACATACATTTATATACTGAATACGATTTTTTAAATTGTTAGTTGCCCAGAGTTCCTTGTTTAAAATGGACAGCCATATAAATTTTCCAAATAAACCAACCTTGCATAGGTATAAATATCCACAAGGAATTGGGTTGGGAAAGAAAGGAGAAAATGATCCCTTAGCTTCACACTTTCTGAAGCTATTTCCACAAGCTCAAGATGATGATAAATATGGACATTGGTACACAGTGCTAACCTGAAGAACGTCCAGAATGGATCAAATATTTGCTTTCTCTGTGCCAATTACTCCTTCTCCTCCTTGAACTAGATAAAAACAAGGGCACTAGAATATATTTCACTGCTTGATTGCTTCAGGGTGTGTGATCATAATTTTAAGGACTGAGCATTTTATTTAAATGAAACTGCTTATGGACAATGGTAACACTTTCTTTCCTTGCTTCTACAATTTTTTAATTTCTTTTCCTCCTTAATTTGATGCCTTAAATACATAATTTGATGAAGAAGTCCAGAATTAATAAGATTTACCTGAACTTAGACTTACACCTGAGTAGCCCTCGTGTTTAAAGTTTTCTGGTGACTTAAACAGAATCACAAGATCTGTTTTACCTCCCGCAAAAACATAATGGGATCTGATCTTTTGCAATGGAATCAACTTGAAGGTATTAGCGGTTAATTTATCAAGGAAAAAGAAATGTCTCTCTGATGGTTCTACCTGAAAAGAAAGATAGGGGTGCATGTTCCCTTTACTACATGACATGCTCACTTAATTAAAGAACAGGATGCACCACTTAAAAATAAAAAGCAGAATAACTGGCTTACCGTATGTAATAATCATTCCTAATGAGTAGAAAATGTTGTAAAATTGATAGAAAGTAGTTTTCTGACGTTGTTTCTTTCAACATGTTATATAACAGGTGGTAAACTTCATTCACATCAGTAAAAGGACCATTAAGGAAATGTCAAAATAGCTGAACCACATATAATGACTATAGTTTTTGAAAATCAAGACTGAAAGAACCTTGAAAATTCTTCTACTGCGTTACAAATATTGGACACTGACTTTGAACTCTAAACTAGGACACACATTTTAAATCTCCATTTACTACCACAACAAAAAATTAAAGTAATATTTTAAATGCTATTATTTAACACTGGAACGTTTAATTGTTTAATGTAGTGATCTTTGGATTACTACTAAACTTAAGCTCCCTGTTTTTATTTTTCAATATGAGGAATGTCCAAAACTAACAATACCTCTAGCTCTTTAAGTTATTAAAACATATTGAAACAGTTAAGAAAATAAATCCACACAGTATCAGTGGAGATAGCTGGCAGCCCAAATACACTTAAAAAAAAAAAGACAACACATTAATATTTTGGGTTTTCTAAAACTGTAAGTACAAGGCCTGCCACTGATAGGGTGTTCCACAAATGTGGGGCTGCTGCAAGGAAAAGCTCCAGCCTGTATCCTGGTAAAGGAATTCTGTAAGTTGTGACTTCAGTATTATGAAATTGGAACACCAAGGGAATAATGGGGCAATAAATTAATAGTGTACTAAATAAAGTTGAATATAACATATGACTTGCAATAGCCAGCTACTTATTTGACATCCAGCCTTCATTATACATTAAAAAAAAAAAAAAACACCCAAGTATCCATTAGGTGTAAAGTTATTGTGTGACTTAAACAAAATCACAAGGTTTGTTTTAGCTCCCACAAACACACTAACATGAACCCAATAATCTGTTTAGTACCAAGAAAAACGTTCAGTATAAGTATTGTCATTAGTCTTAACTGACCTATACACAATTTTAAATAATTACCACTATTCCTTATATATTTGTCAAAAACTTCTACATGTATCTGCTTCTTGTACATTAATGTAACTTATTCTGGGTTCAAAGCTTTCTCATTCTCTGCTACTGTTCAGTTCTAAGGAAAACAGTATAATTTTTTTAAAGGATATTCCATTTCCACTTTGATGTCATTGAGACGATGGGCCAATTCAGTTAAGTCTTCCTCTTTGTTTTCATCAAATACTTTCAACTGAATATCAAGTTCTTCATTCTCTTTCTCTTTTAAGTCCTAGTATTCCATAAAGTAATTTGAACAGTTTACATCTTCTAAATGTATAGTACCATTAAGCATAAACAAATATTAAACACTCATTCTTCAACTTCGTACCTGCACATATCTGGGAAAGTCAGATGGAAATTGAAACTGGCTGAATTTCAAATAAAGTTATTAGAGTCTACCATATATTCTCTCCCCCCTGTTTACGTTTGTGATTGTTTCATCATAGTGAAGTTCATACAATTCAGGTCCTTCAATGTTTTGCAATGTAACAAAAAAGTATCAGATTACATAACTTTGACACACATCCCAAATCCAAACTTGGCTAGACCAAATAAAAAATTGGTCCAATATAATGGTTCAGAACCACCTTAACTATTACAACATGCAGTTCTAATCAAATTATTTAAAACATCAACGCTGCTGATATATCCAACCACAACAGTCCCAAGTATGGCATTTTAAGAATTCTGGTAAAACTGCTGCTATTCTGCTATCAAAATTGTGAATGTCTATCCCAAGAAATGTGTAGTGGAAGAATCACTTTTGCCCAAGCATTTTATGCATTTTATGTATAAAATCAAACTAAAACTACTATCGTCAGTTGCTCAGAATCTTATCTTAAAGTCTGTTTAGTTTTCACTCAGTACTTTTCTCAACAACATGAAATCTTTCCACAATCTATTTATAAAGCATGATATTGACAGCATTTAACATTGTGAATTCTAAGAATGGACCAGTTATATCAAATTCATTTTTCAAGTTCATTTGCCTGTAGTGAGGTAGTATTCTTGGCAGAAGAAGCTTTTTTCCCCCTAATACTGCTAAAACATGTAATTCTTCCTTCTAAGACAGGAATTTTTAACCTTTTTATGACATGGACCTCTTTGAGAGTCTGGTAAAACCTACAGACCCTTCTCAGAAAAAAGTATTTAAATGCATAAAATAAAATAGAGATTAACTGTTGCTTTATCTTTGACTGCTTTTTCTTGTAAAACATCCAGAGCACATTTTTTGAAGTGGATGGCCATGTAAATTCTTTAAAGAAACAAATAAATAATATAGACTGAATTACGAAGGAAGCCAATTATATTCATATAAAATTACCAAAATTAGAAATAGGTAATATAGTAATATATGTGCTTTTTTATTAATCCATTAAATCAGTAACAAGACAATGGATACATTTAAAAGATGGACATGTTAAAATTAAACATTTTTGGAGTCTAGAGGCCATAAATCACTTTGTTGCCTACTTTCATTTTGTTTTTTTTGACTATACTTAAAAATTGTTGAAGATAATATGATGCTGTCCTGACAGCTGTAGTCCTCATTTACTTAAATGGTAATTGTGTAATATTATCAATCATTAAGAATCTCAAAATGGGTTTTCCACTAGTGTATGCAGTTTCTATTTATGATTACAAAATATATTAAGGAAATTATAATGTATTCTGCTATAAAAATGTATTGTTTTTGTGAAATTTAAAGCTTGCATATTATATTTTTGAATCCTGGTACTTATACAGGTAATTATGGGTTTATATCAAACCAGTGTGGCCTAAATTCAAGTATTATTTAAATATTAGTGTGAGGTTTTATTTGTAATGCATTAAAAGCACATGCATCCAAACTTTTATAGCATGCCACACTAGTGATCGTTGGGATTAATATATCACCTTGAAGTTTTTACTATGATGCTTTTAATCCTGTAGCTTTCAAGTAATGCTCCATAATCACATTCAAAGATGGCAACAGAAGAAGGGGGAAGACAAGGTGTGGAGTCTACAATAAAAATGTCAGGAATGTGGAATCTGTGGTTAGCCATAAAGAAAACAACTGATTATATCAGTGTTTCTCAACCTTAGCAACTTTAAGATGTGTGGACTTCAATTCCACACATCTTAAAGTTGCTAAGGCTGAAAAACATTGGATTATATCAAGTGATGATCTTTCGATCTGCCTATCAAGAAGGTAAGCTAGATATATAACACCTAATATGGTGATAGTTTTATTGTTTTGAATGTTTATACACTCTGGTTGTTTAAAGATACCAATATAGAAATATTTCAAATAAATAATAAAATAAATGCAGCGGCATAGACTTGTCCTTTTCTTCAAGGATTCGTAGAAAGACAATAGGATTATCTGCAAGGAAAGGAAGCAATCTGAATGCACTGTGCCTATCTTACGACAACTTAGGCTGTTTAAAAACTTTTTAAATACACCATCATAAATAGTATCATCTAATGATTGTAAGAATATGATGATATACTGTATCAAAAATGCCCGCAAAGAAGTCTACTGAGCTCCGGTTCTACCATAAACTTGGGAATTAGCATAGTCAGTATAAGAATGTTTCTTTCTAAAATTGGAAATATCAGAAATGTACTTAATTCTGAAATAGTCCCATTGACAAGTAAAGAAACATTAGGGTTATACAGGCAATAAACTCAACAAAAATATATATATAATAAAAGATCATCCAATCATTAGATTAGTAACATCTCTCCATTTTAGTTTTTATAGATATTTAGATTTTATTAATCTCAGTTGCTATTTCAATTAAACAGAGAAAGGTAATTCTGTCTTAATGTCCCTTAAATTCTTATTTTTAAGTGGCTTAATTATACTCATAAATTATATTCACGAAAAGCCAATGTGGTGATTTGAGGTCCTCAGCAAGAGAACCTGCAGTTGAAGAATAAAAGATTTAATTAAATGTGTGCGTCTGTCAGTCATGATGGTTTGCTATAAAATAGGCTGCACAATAACTGTCCTCCAAAACTACTGTGTAATTGATCAAATTTGCCCATGTCCTGCTTTATTAAATGTTTACGTGAGTGATTATATCCGGTAAACTATTACCTTCCCTTTATCATTCTGTATTTTAGTTTTTATTAAAATTGGAACCCCAAGTGACCAGTCAAATTAAAATCTAAATTATGACAAAGGTTATAAAACCATCTTCATTTGCAATCTGTTATCCCAACTGCATTTTACAAAGTTAAAGAAATTAGAAATATAGCAATTTCCTTTGAAATGTGGGGGAAAAAAATATAAATACCTTCAAAAAGAAAATCTCACCTAATACAATATACTGTGTTTTGCTGTGCTATGAAAAACAATATATCATGTTATGTTTCAACATGGTAATGATAGAGAAAAGTGAGGCAAAGTTACGTCTTGGTGAATTTCCAATATATATTGTGCTGCTATATAGTTTTGCAATCGCAGAATCCTTTTCTTTCACTACGCTCTCTTTTGAGGGAGCAAATGGGAGAGTTTGGAAGTCAGAATTTCTGAGAATCATGGCTTATCGCAAATAAACAAGGCTCAGGCCTTCACTAATGACTTCCTTTTGTCAACGGGAACGTGGTGCCTATATTTGTTTTCTGAACTGGAATCCTCAACTTGTCTCTTAGTATCCAAGATAAGCTCAATGTTTCCTACTCTGACATATTTGAAAAGACAGAAACCAGGGGTCTCTGCTCAAACCTCATGATAAACAGACAGGCATATCAACGTATAAAGGCATTCAGAGACACAACCATGCCTACATTATGCTATGACTCCACTCAACAAGGTTGTCGATCCCTCTATTAGTCTAGTACAGGGTTTCTCACTTGTATGTTGGGGAATTCTGGAGTTGAAGTCAACACATCTTAAAGTTGATAAGGTTAAGAAACACTGGTCTAGTAAGTTCCTAGTAAGTTCCTACAAATATTTTTGGCATTTGTTGATGTGGTAACATTCTAAAGCAGTATAATGGAAGAGACAACTTAGTTTAAATGACAAAATATTTCTATAATGGTAGGAATGTTTATTTTACAAAGTTTAGTCAATGATGTTTTCACATTATTTAACTAAGAAAGAAAAAGAGGAAGCAAAGACTTGAGGAAACTTGCACCCATCTGACAAGGATATAGAATATCTTCAAACAGATCATGACTGGTTACCCATCATCCTAAGTAGAGGTCTCTGCACTGCAATATTTCCTCACAAGTCCCAGTTTCATACTTAAACTTCAGGATGAAGCTGATCTCTCACATGCCACTTAATATCCTGAACTTATAAGCTTTAAAGGAAAGCTGTACTCAGCATTTACTGGCTATTTGCCAAGGCATCCCTTTTCCCAACAAGAGTTGAGATGACCTAAAAGATGCTCTACATCAACTTCATTTGCAGAAAATATAATCCAAGTCCAACCTAAAATCTAGGAAAACAAGCTTTAAGAAAGGGCATGCTGATTAAATTGAAATAATGGATTTCTTACTTTGGTAATGAAATAATTCACTAGAGGTCTAAGAACATGGTATTTTAAAGCTCTAAGAAAAAGATGTGATGCATTTTCAGATATCCCCAGCAAAACATATTACTTTTACTGCATTTACGTGATCAAATGCCAAGTGTTCAGGGCTGTGAAAAATTATAGCTGCATGCTATAAAATGCAAAAGGGTTTGCTCATGCAAACACAGTTGCTGGAGATTCCCATGTCAACCATCTGTACCCATTTAATAGTGTTAGACACCAGTAGTGACTGATGTGTTACATAAAAAAATGCAGAGCCTGTAATTAGGCGTAAATATTGTCCAGCTGTATAAGAACCAGAGAATACTCCTATACTCTGATATGGGTCATCAGGGTTTAAATCATCTGACAAGTGGGTCACATTTCAGGAAGCCTGTATGGTTTTCCTTGTCCCCCACAGGCATTTGGATCTTAAATTCTTCTGCACGCTGGCTTATCCAGTCAGAATTGGTAATTGCTTTTTCTATTTAAGAGTAGAAGAAGCTAAAATGAACTACATTGCTCAACTGGAGAAAAAATCTCAACTAACTGGTGACTTCCCTTACCTCAGATACCTTGTAAAGTGGTTTTCTGTCAGAATGAAGATGCTACCAAATCATGTTTAAACAGAAGACCATCATCTTTCTGACCATCCTTTCTGCAATGAGTTTGACCCAAGCCAACTTTTTAAATTGATGCTTTATGCAAAATGAATTAGAATATTTGGTCCCATTTTTAGGCAAACAAGATGCCACGTCGTAAACTGCTTCTAAACGATGCCGAATGTGAGAAGAATTCACTCACTGTCACAGTGAAAATTGACTATTTTTGTACAGCACTGGGAATTTTGCCTGAGTCAGAAGCCTTTATCCTGGTAATTTGTTTACAGAAGCAGTAATTTAATTAAAAAAATTTAATTTCCAAATACAGGAGACTATTACTCTGTTCCTAAGACCATTAGAAACATTAATGCATAAAGAGCTTCTGCTGCTGCCACGGCTTTCTGAGAAAACACATATATATTTAAGATGGTAATATTTAGTTCAACCTTTTACAAATTTGGAAAAAAATGATTAGTAGTATACACATTCATAGTATATGTCACATAAATAATCTGTGTTTATTATTAACTTTGGAATTGGATCTTTTTCATCTATGCAACAAACAAACTACTTATTCACATTTATGTCTCCTCTGCAGATTGTTTGGGAATCAAAAATCAACTACTGGCATTGGTTAAAAGCACAGCTTAATTTTGAAAGAATGAGATAAAGACCCGTACTTCTATAGTTCCTTTTCTAACTGGTTCTGTGCAGAACAATTCAAAGTGCAAATAATTCATTCCTTCATTTGCTTCTTATTCCTAGTAAATGAAATATTTCTTAAAGAAATATAGCAAATGAAATATTTCATTTACTACATTTAAGAGACTCAACCATAGTACTTGCTCTACATAAAAACAGAAAATAGCTATTTTGTGTTTCAAATTTAAGGGGACTTTTTTAAAAATGTGAACAGCTTCTTTGTTAAGATATATTATATGTTATACACATAATATACTTTCCTTACCTAAATAAGTGTAAAAAATATATATAAAATCAACAGCGTGTACAAGAGGAACAGTTATTTACCACAAGTGTAAAATATTTCATTCCCTTACAGTTTCTTAGAAGTCATTTTGAAATCAGAAATTAAAGCTTAAACACAGCCAGCCCACAGTCTAAGTTACAGTTTGATTTAAAATTTGATTCTCCCTGTCACAAGTTCATGACACTATTAACTATCCAATATACACTTTAAAATTCCCTAGATCAATAAAAATGAATATAAGCAATCATTTGTCATAAAAAGAAAATTATTTTCCATTGTTGAACGTTTTTAACGCTGCAAAATTTTGCTCCCATTTCACAATGATTAAAAATGATAAAGAACCATTAAAGTCACACTTAGCCATATCCTGCAAGACTTGTGTAAGATTTATAAGGCAAGCAATCACGGTACTTGGTGCATTAGCACTTCTTTTGCAACTAACTTACTGGTAATATTTTCTTTAGCCCACAGCGCAGGAATTCATTCCTCAAGTGTACCCTAAAATCAAGATCTTCTGGAGAAGTGACAAGGGCATTTATGAGCTGCATGCAGGCAACCTGTAATTAGAAGTTATGGTTAATGTAGCTTATCAGAATCAGCATATCGAATGCACATATGCAATAAACATTGGAGAAAATAACAAATAAATGTACATTCTAACTAAAAACTCATTTCACAGAGCAGTACAGTGATATACTTCACTATAATATTGTATTGCCAATAATGTATCCACTTATTCATACCTCTATGAAGTATGCATTAAATGGAATGTCTTTACAGGTGGTCCTTGCTTACTGACCACTCATTCAACAACCATTCAAAGTTACAGCGGTGCTGAAAATGAGGCTTACGACCAGTCCTCAAAGTTGCAACTGTCGCAGCATTTTTACGGTCGCATGATCACCTTTGCAACCTTCACATCCAGCTTCCGACAAGCAAAGTCAAAGGGGAAGCCAGCAGGAAGTTGCAAGTCACGGTCATGTGACATCACACCTAACAACCATGCCACTTAGCAACAGAATTGCCGGTCCCTATTGTGGTTGGTAAGTGAGGACTACCTGTAGTAGAATGCTGTTGTTTCAGCAACAGACATCATACTGTCAATGGCTTTACAGTCATTAAAAGCAGAATAAATGCTAGAAAGTAGTGAAAGAAGTAACTGCAAACCATGTTTAGAACAAGTTACTAAACCTTAATTTTTTATAAGCAGGCTAAAAGCACACACACACATCAAGATCATTCAAGGGAATAAATATTCTCAAATTATTTTATCAGCACAGCAAGTTGTACATGAAATCTATCACTTGACCATCCATAAAGTGAATATAATTTTAATATGTAAAATGCTACAAGCTGGTAAATTCTTCCAATATACACATGCCTGTAATACTGTCATTGTAGTTGCCTGAATTATCCTTGTTATGTTACAACTATGACATAACTGAACAAGCCAAAGTACATGTCCAATCAGAAATTAATAGAGAGAAAAGGTGCCATCTGCTGTGATTGTTTTTGCCAGGAGAAATTCTGGCTTAATTGCTTGTATTAATACTGGTAGAGAGACCATTTCAGTCAGAAACGAGTTAATGAGTCTTGCAGTTGTACCTTCAGTCACGGAGTTTGGATCTGAGAGTCATAAAAATCACCAAAGTCCTTAAAGGGGATTCACTTTGGAATCGCTATAATGGAGCGTATCACATGGGCAGCATGCATAATGCTATCAGCACCTATTTCTATTTCAGTGTTCCTATATTGCATGTGAAAGCTGAGTATTTGGGGTCTATTTATCTAGATCAATAGGTATCTCTTAAGGCCATACTAAAGTCACTATGTGCTTAAAAAAAAAAAAAAACCAAGTAAATAAATTGTCAGTAATTCCATTTCAAAACCAAGACACTAAAATAGAACGTGATATATTTGATGTTGACAACACACAATTTTATTATTCAAATAAGAGTAATTAGCATCAATTCTACTAAGCCTTCTACCCTTGAGAAGAAGTGAAAATAATAACGTTGACCAGGAAACGTTTCAAGTATAGTGTCGTGAAAATAAAAAAACAGGTGTTGCAACATTAGATTGAGCAAAATAGCAAATTATTGACTGATGGAAAGGGGTTGAAATTCTGAAAAACTAATCCCCATTTAGTCTATATGACCAAACGTCCAGCCTAAGCTGTTATTTAGTCTAGCATTTTATGGCATTTACAGTGGAGGGCCTCTTTTTCTTTAAGATTGTTTTGTACATCACTGTTACTATGAAATATTATTGTTAATTTTATTTACTACTGTTTTTATTGTTGCAAACCATTTTGTAGGTATTAGAAGAGGAGGAGATCTTCTCACAGAGCAAACTTGGATGGCAATTACATTGTCCACCACAGAGCTTGCATTTGGGGGGGGGGGGGAAGGATATCACTGCATCATAACCTGACCTTTTGGGGAACTTAATCTTTCCTTTTGGCTCCTTCTAGCACTCAAAGTTTTCATATTGTCATGTCAAGATTACAGAAATAATTCTTGTCTTATGGACTTAACCTTACAAGACAGAAGTCACAAACTCAATCATTATCTCATTCACATGGTGGCATTCCAGGGCTTGATTTTATCTCTGCAGTGATTCAGGTCTCAGATACAATATGTGAAAAGACTTGCACTTTGAACAGTAACTAGCCATCCAAAGAGTTCTATTTCAGCTATTCCCAGAGATCTTAGGCTGAAGAAACATCTTAGCGAAAAATGCAGAAACTCTACCATTCACACATCCTACTGTAATGTTACATTAATAACTGCAAACAGATCATGGGGAACCAGGGCTTTTAGTGCACACAAATGGTTGTGAGTCTTCCTTATATACAGAACTCTGGAAAAATGATTTTAAAAAATAAAAAGTATATAAGAACAAGTTCTATTCTAAAATATGCTGTTGTGTGTAGAGGAAAGAGAAGCATTTATTTTACCATTCTATGCTTTCATAAACAGTAAAAAAAAAAGAAGTCAATTTCAGTAAATAGTGAAGTTCTAAAACTTATAGCAATGGTGTTTCAAATGTGTTTATGCAGAGTATAAAAGAAGATTATCAAGCTTTTGTTATACAGCTTTGAGATGAATATTTATTTATTTGGGATCTGCAACTGCTACCCAAAACAATGTCACCAGAATCGAAACTGTCTACAGCCATTTTATATTTTCCTTTTGATACAGGTAGCAATTAAAATGCATTGTCATCTAATCTAATTGTCCAAATTGTAATCTGAGAAAACCTACCTGTAATTGCAGAGCTTCATGATTTTCAAGCCCCTCCACTATGTTAGCAAATCGTTCTCCGTTGTTTCTCTCAGCTGCAATTGTTATAGCTCCTAAAATTTTGTCCAGCCTGTAACAAAGATTTATTTCAATGCAATGTAATATATGCATGTACTTTATCAGATTATTCAGAAATCACACCTCTGATTCTTAAAAACATGTTTGCCTGTTTTGTAGCACCTAAAAATCAATCTGCTACTGATCAAGGAAATAAATCCTTGTTTTTGTCGTTGCTGTTGCCATTCCTTCAGTTCTTAAATAAAAACAGATTACCATTGGTTTGGATCCTTAAATAACTAATTTGAGAAAGTTCATGGAAGAAAAACGTTCCACCCTGTATTCTTCCTTGCAGCTAACTGTGCCCACACTTGAAAACTGCCCCAAATCTAATGAAATGCACTTTAGTAAGGCCTTGTTGCAGGAGACCTAAAAGAGGAACATTTTCCTTTCGAGAATTTGTTTATTTAACTTTGACATGAGAGGATAGTACTGACCTGGAATGTTGTTACCACAACGACACAGGTATCCTATCTGTTATGTAAAAAAAATCCATTTTTTTTCCTCTGCATTTACTTGTACAGAGGCTGCCTTAAGCTATAGTTCCCAGAAGGATACTGATGCAGAGAAGAGACAAAATGCATGGAAGAAATGTACTTATCTGATCCAGCATAATGGGATTTCAAAATGGCTACAGGTAGACCTCAGTTAATGATGTTAATTGGGGCTGGAATTTCTGTCATTAAGCAATGCAGTTGTAAAGCGTGACATCACATGACAGCGCTGCTTAGAGCCAGCAGTTCTGGCAGTCCCTGGTTACCGTTAAGTGAGGACCTCACATGATCTTCTGACTTCCTGCTGGCTTCCCCATTGACTTCGCTTGCGGGAAGCCAGCAGAGAAGGCTGCAAATCGTGATCGCATGACCGTGGGATACTGCAACGGTCAGAACTTCAAGGACCGCTCATAACTACCACTTATTCAGCACTGTCACAAGTTCAAACAGTCTCTGAATGAGTGGTTGTTAAACAAGGACCACCTGTTCACCCATATGCTACTCTCTAGCAACTAGTACTGAAATCATGCTCTCTTTGATTTAGGAGATAGCAGCTGGCTCTATCCTCCAGATGAGTGGCCATGAGGCCACCATCATAAAAGAGCTCTTAGTCTCCTTGGAAGTCAAGTGCCAAGTGGAAACATATGGAAGTCAACAATATAAAAGCAAAATGATAATTACAGAATTTACCCTAGGAAATAGGGTTTATAAATTTCTTTAATAAAATAAATGTTAGTTTCTGTCACTTACATGTTTTCTTCTCCAACAATACAAATGGCAGAAAGTATTTTCACTGTTTCAGTCATCATGTTTGGTTGTTTTGGATCAATTGTTCTGGCAAGTAAGAGAAGGCTTCGTTCATCTCCTAGTATTCTTTGTAGTCCATACTTGGGGGGGTAAAAAGAATGTTTAAAAATATCAGATTGCCAGCACACCCAATCTTAAATTCCTATAACCCCTAAACAAAGCATATAAATCACAATGTTCTGAATAAACCAGATTTATTCATGAGATCCATGCTATCTCCTCTGTGTATTGTGACTTCTAGTCTATTCCTCAGCCCAATTTGGACACCTGATTTTCAGGTTCAAAGACCTTTTCAGGATACCTGAAAGATGAGCTTCTTCTTTTTATACTTCCCAAATCTTGGGTTCTCCAGGATTTCCTATCAGAAGGCTACTTGACGAAGATAACAGCTCCAATTATGGAATGTCATTTTTTGATATGACTTGCCTGGAGCTTTTTTAATGTTCCATTCAGAGGCATTTCTAATCTGCGATTTATAACTATAAATAGAACTGCTAGAACTCCTGCCCACCAGTCCGTGCTTACTTTAATCAGCTCTGGTGAACGATGTCTCTCCCGGGGCCTTTGCCATTTTTCAGTTGTATTATTAGTTTGGAGATTTCATTTGGAGTGACAGGATGCCAATATGGTAGGTTCTCCTGAATCTCTTTGTTATAGAGTTACAACTTTCAGAAGCATAAAGTGATCAGTAATAAACCTCCCATGTGGAAACCATGATTGGAACTTCTAATTTAGGGCTAGTTTCTCTCATATGGTCAGAGATCATATACCAAAACATGGTATTATCCCCAATCTTGGAGGCCTGAATCAATTTTTCCCAAAATTTATCATGTGAAGCTATAAACTGCCCAGAGTATTCTAAATCAGCATTATAGAACAGCACCATCCTATAGAGTCAATGGAAAAATGAGCCTCACCAAGTTCAGTGAAACATACTTAAAGAAAAAAGTACAGGATTCTAGCAAAAACATTTCACATATACAGGAAATGCCTAATATTCTAGAAAAAGGGTGATATCTCTATTAAAATGTTGCAAATACTGCACATGCTGTATTATTTTGGCCATGCTTATCAGGGAGATAATTTTATTTCATGATGGAACCACAGCTTGAATGCTATATAACTTGTTATTTCCCTGCCTAATTTGGCACTTGTTGTCTTTTTTTTTTCCCCCTATGAAAACAACTCCCTAGAAAATAAAATTTCTAAAGCCTTGCCAGCAACAGACTAACAACATGGAAGTAAACCCAGAAAGACATTTTGGTTTCTCTGTATTTTTCTGGACACCTGTTTAGAAATACTTTGAGAATAGTTCAAGGATTGTTAGTTCAAGGTATGGCATGGCATTACTTTGCATGTTTCCCTACACTTTCTTCCCAAAATTTATACCTCTGATATCACTAAATCTGGCCTCAAAGATTCATAGGAAGAGTGGAGAGATATATCCAAAGTTGAATTACTCATCCAAGTTTTACATTTTATGATTCTTACAGTGTTATCCCAGGATCCATAGCACTGGAACTTGTAATGAGCAGAAGGAATGATCTTGAGGGTCAAGAGGAACAGTTGCTTCCGAGACAATAGTCAGATAAAAGAAACCTGAGTCTGGGTAAGAGAACTGTAACTGAGAACTGTAACCTGAAAAAATGTCTCAGACGAGATCCTCCCTAGTTCTCATGAAAATAAAGGGAGGGAGGAAAAAGTACATTCAGACTTGGAAGATTCTGTTACTGTATCTTTATAATAATAAAAGTAATATTGGCCTGCATGATTTTGATTTCCTAGCCTGGTCTACCATGAAGAACTGACCAGTTTAAAATATGTTTTTCCATTTCTCAAGGCTACAGGAGAAAAGGAAAAGCTTCACTATACTTGATGGAGTTTTCAAGCCATGAAATAACATATGGATTGGTTTCGCCTTATTCCAAATTCTTCACTTCGACAGCAATATTAAACTACACGCAAACCATCATCATTAGTAGATCAAATTTCCATTTCATTAAAGTCATCTCTTTCTTTAAAGACTGTCATTCATTACCATTAAAGTGAACTTATCTGAAGAAAAAAATCAGTCAGGGCTGAAATTCTTACCTTATTATTCATAAATGCTTTGAGGCACTGTATAAGCTTATGTTGATTCTTCTTGTCAATACTTTCTTGCCTTAAAATTAATAGTAATAATAACATTAACTGATGGTTCTACATTCATCATCCCTTTTGCTTCCTCTTATTTTTTCTTATACTTTCTGTACTTACTGTCTCTTATCAAGGAGTTTTTCAAGGACATCCAAGAGAAGCCCAAGGCCTTCATGACCAAAATTGTTAACCCAACTGTAAAACAGTAAATTGCAAATTAGTTTATGTTTGCTCTCTTGTGCACTGGGAATACGCATAAACATTCTGATTACTGACTATTGCTTACAGATAGGAGTTTCAGTATGGCTTATGCAGATGTTGAACTTCTATATTTAACAACATAGTTAACAGGAATATGTACTCAAAATATAAGAGGCATAATTCAGTTATCAAGCAGCAGCTTTACAAATGGAAGATCCAAGGTTTAGGATAGGGTTGGAAAAACTCCTGTTTTAAACTGTGAAGAACTACTGCTGGCAAATACAATATGTTGGATCAAAGTCCAAGTCAGTATAAAATAGATTTATATGTTCTTATATAAAACTGCCATGAGTACCACAGAGCACAAACATATGCTGACCATAACATTCAGGTACTATGTAATTAAGAGCTACAATAATTTTTTATTTCATATGAATTTTATTTATATGTGTTTATATCTTTATTATTTACTAAAAAAAAAAGTCATTTACTGCAAAATTACTGGATAATATTCTTCACAAACCATGATCCAAGATTTTGATACTAAGATAAGTTTGCTGAAAAGTTCCTACACAGATTGAGTAAAGCCAGAGAGCAAAAAGAATTTCCTCTATTACAATTATATAATTATATTACAAATTGTTTGCTGCACAAATATTTATCTGGAACAAACACAAATATTTATGTGGAAATACTCTTTCTCCAAATTATTTTTTGTTCAAGTGAAATGTCCTACTTCCTTTATTTAGTTTCTGAATTGTAAGTGTAAGGATAATTGGAAAATGGTAACTGACGTTTTTTTAACTTTAGGCCATTCCCTGGCACAATATTATTATTATATTATTATTATTGATAGTTTGAACACTACATTTTGCCTTTTCTCCACTGCTACTAGAACAAGACAAAGGACAAGCGAAGCCATAAATTACTCATGCCATCAATAAAGTTTCTCAGTGGAATAATAAAAAAGCAATATTGGAATACAAACATATTCTCACTTTCACCAAGAAAAACAAGGAAAACACATCCATGGGTAGGCAACTGATCTCCTGTAAAAAAGGAGATGTCTTGTAAAAAAGATACATGTGCGCAGTATTAAAGGGCAGAGTTCCTTCTACTAATGGCACTCTACCCTCATCATACAATAGAAATCACTGAACAACTTCAACTGAAGTGAAAATTCAAAACTACTTGAAGAAACTCAATCCTGTTCCAAAAACAGATACAAATCTCAGTTTCAACCAATATCTGCTTATCTTTTCACCTTAAAAAAAATGTTTGGGATTAAACAAAGTGTGTGTGTGTCCTTACCGTCACACATTTTTTTAAAAAAAATTCCCATCTACTCTCCCCATAATACTCTTCCAAGGGGAAAATTGCGGGGGAGAGGAGGGGAACCTATATTTAGAGCGAAAAGTTACAGAACTGCCATAATCAATGTTAAGCACAATATAGATCTCATTTTATACTGGTGCCATGTGAAGGACCACATTTATAGATGCACTATGTTCACAAAACTATAACCATTTGACAGTTTCCTCTGGAATTTACACTTTCTTATTTTCTAAACACGTCTATGAAGGCAAATCTACTGTTGGAAGGCATTTAAAACCTCAGCCTTACACTTCCCAGGAATTAACTTTATTCTAATTTGTGTTCCCCCCCCAATTCCAGAAAGTATTGTCTTGACATTTATAAACTTGGTCCTCAAATTCTTCCAATTTTCCAATCAGATGAACTGCCACACAAATACAAAGAATTAAAATAAACAGACACAACTTCAGCACTATCCAGTTTACAATGCTACATTTGACTATTTCAAATTACTTATAGTCAGCATCTAAAGTTTAGTCCTGAATGGAAGATGAATGAGGAAAGCATTAAAAGTGTCAAAAATTCCGTAACACCCTGTTAATGCTTCAAGCGTTCTGAAACTTCAGTTATCCACTAAACCCTAAATAAGATTTGTGCTTCAAAAATTTATTACTGCCATCCCCTCCTCACCTTCCTTGGTAAAACTCAAAGATTTTGGACATTCACATGAAGAACATCAAGGAGCAGCGATTAAATGCAGAATAGCAGAACATTTCAGCAGTTGGGTATCTGTATGTGTGTGTGTTCACTCTTGTTTATTAGTTTACTTTTGGCATGCATGCAAAACTCAAGTCACTAGATGTCTCTGCAGAGCCATCAAGGTTACAACTGATTACCGTTTGAGAAGCACTTCAGAATATGCATTTTAAAGAGACTCAAGAGGCATTAGAATCAAAAACACTATGAAATAACAAATGAGAATAGGACAAAGAAGGGACTCAAAGACATTCATGGCACCAGCAGTAATCCACACAAACCTTTCCCAATTTTCTATAACTTCTGAAAGATCTTGGCTTTTGCAACTCTAGAAGTTAAATTTGCAGTGTTGCTGTTACTCTGGAACACTTGTTGTACAGAGGATCAAGCCTTGTGGTTTTGCCAGATTTTAAACCAATGATGACAGGATAAGCTGATGGCTTTAGGTATCCTTTGGTCTTTCTTATCTGCACTTCACTTCACTTCAGCTTTAAAGTAGGAGTGAACAACCTGAGGTGTCTCCTTTTTGAGGCTTCTGAAGCCACCTGTGTTCACACTGATCAAAAAACTGGTGGCCGCATTTTCTGACATTATGAAATGGATCCCCCCCAAAATATAGTGTTAAGTTCTAAATTGTAACAAAGCAATTTAATTCATGAAAACAAAGGGGAGGGAATTTTTAAAAGAGAAGATTGTGAACAATTAATTAATATCAGGAAGAATGCCTTCACCTCTAAATATATTCAAAGGCTGGTGGTGGGGAGATAAATTTTAAACAGAGTAACTGAAAATATTAAAACATTTACAAAGATACTTTTCTGATAGAACCCAATACCAAATTCAGTTGTATGTTAAAAGGAGATTTCAAAGTCAGCTGAACAAAGAGAGCAGCTGAAACTATAGAAGCAACTGAGAGTACCAAAAAATAGATAAGCCTAGGCATCACCATTTAACAATAAAGGACAATTAAGACTAAAAAAATGACAACTAAAAGGAAAAGTGTAGGGAAAGTTTGATACCAGCCTGGCAAAAGAGAGATAACACTCATTGGCGAGATGAATGCTAGAGCAATTAACAGGCAGGGCAACCACAAAACAGTTGATGGAGTTGGTGTCTTAGACTCAACAACTCAGACAGCTTTGAGAGTCTCTCAAAAATAAGTCTGAAAGGACTCGATTCACCTTTCTTTGCCTTTATTTTGGAACTGACACATGAAGGTCATGTTTACATGTTGAATTTCTTTGCTCCCTTCACCACAGTCAGCAAGAGAAAAGGATTCTTAGAAATGGATTTTATACTATTCAAGCATGTAGCATACTGGTAAGGTTCAGCAAGGAAAAATAGTGCATTTTTCAAACAAACAATCAACAGCAGTTAATGTTAAATAATATAAACCCAGACCAAGAATGCCTGTTTATAAATAAAATGGGTTAAAAGTGAGGATCATTCATACTTTCTTTTGACCGGAGCCTGGACAATCCTACCAAGCATGGAAAAGAGTGATTATGGAGGGTGCCTAGGTGAGTTATAGTTATTTCTGATACACTAAGATTTATTACATAATTTGCTTAATGTCTCTGGATAGAACCTGCTTTTAAAAACTCTGTATAATGAAATTATTCTTCCTCAAACTACGTATATTTTCATGTGGTTTATTATTTTCAGCATTTCTTCTGTTGCCAGGTCTTAAGATACCAAACTCACAGTAAAATTTGAACTTCGAATACTCTCCTTACAGTTTTGCACAAAATGGGAAGCGCTATTCTTTTAGAAGACAGCTTATTCCTGTCTGATACCTATCTTCAAGAAATCAGGGTTATTTCTTCCAAAACATAAGGTGACAAAGAGAAGAAATGGCAATGAAGGTACCAATGACCCATGCATTAATAATTGGAAATAAATGCCATTTTCAATAGCCACTACAAATATAGTTTGACTTCCATAACAGCCAAGGCACAAGCACAAGATTTTCCTGTTCTTATGAAGATCACTCAGTTATGATTAATATTAGTATTGTTGGTCACACAGTCAGCCAGATGTTTAGACTGGATTTGGCATTTTTATCCACCTATCAAGTCCTTCCCAAGGACCCAGAATAGGCAGATTATGTTGTTTGACGGTGTTAAAAGTATCATCACAGGATATAAGGTGTTCCAGGTAAAGCTGCCTTTTGCAACTGACTGATGGTGATTTTGTCAATGCCGATGGTCTTCAAGTGGTACTCCAGATATTTTGGGATTGCACCCAAGGCGCCTATTACTGCTGGTACTATCTTTGCTTTCTTTTGCCACAGTCGTTCTATTTCTATTTGCAGGTCTTTATATTTTGTGATTTTCTCCAGTTCCTTCTCTTCTATTCTGCTGTCTCCAGGTATTGCAAAGTCCACTATCCAGACTTTTTTTTTCTTTCTTATCAACAATTGCTAGGTCTGGTGTGTTATATGGCAGGTACTTGTCTGTCTGAATTCTTATTCTTATTATTATTTATAAGCCACCCAACTCCCAGCAGTTAAACCAGGCAGAAGACATTCTATCAGATTCTATTATGCTGCCAGTTACTTTAGTTCCTGAAAGCAATATATTTTATTCAATCATTCATAATTTAGTAACGATATTACATAAAACTATAACCTCCTTGGCATTTTTTAGAGACCTTGTTTATTTATTGTGCTTTATTCTTTTCTTTATCTGTTTTCTATTTGTGTGTGTTTATAGATTTTCTCCAAAAAGTTGAATAAATGTTTTTAAAAATCTATCATGCAGGACCTCCTGAACTTTTCCAGAGGAAAACTACTAAATGAGAATTGGAACAAGAATTTTATAGGTATATACAATACTGTTCTCTAGATCCGAGCCTCTTTGCTAGTCTCTTTTCCTGCATATTTTAAGCTCACATCCATGAGTACCATAATTCCTTTGTTTGCTGGAAATAAGAAGGAATTCCCAGAATAACAACGTGCATCTGTATTTTTACAGCAACTCTTTGATCATACAAGTATAAACAGAACTGTGCTATTTTGTATGTATAAATTATTGTTATGCAATGTAGACAGACTACTTCCTTATTCTAGTACCCTACCCCCATCCCAAAAAAGATGAATATTGACAAGTCACATGGAAATAAGTATTACATATATTAGTATAGCCGTGAAATAGTACTGTAATAAATATGAGTGGGTTAAGAATCCCTCCGGAGACAAAAATGGTCAGATCCACATCAAATCCACTAATAATTTTATCCTTTACATGAACCCCTTGAAATATAAGAGATTCCTATTAGCAAATCCATGAAAGGGGACAGAATATGCTGCTTATTGTTGCCAGTAGATAAGATCCTAAAGCCAGTACTCAACACACTTGGGTGAACAGATACTGAAGAGCTGAAATGGCCATTAAACTATACCATCCAGCTGCAACAGAGGAGCGACATCATCCAGATTGATCAGGTTTTGCTTATTTCCCAATAGCCTTTCAGCGACCAATCATTCAGGCTGCTATGAAGGGAAGAGGCACTCGCTCAACTGACACAGCAAAATTGTTGGGCTTCTCTTCAGTGATCAAGTTAAACACATGTCTAATTAAGGAATTCCTTAATTCTGAGCTTGCTGTCTTCTGCTCATCTTCCAATTCCTTTCAAGTTGTCCCTTTTGGAAGCCTGAGTGCAGGGACTGTCTCAGCATCACCTGCCTCTGATATTAAATCAGGAAATGCAACAGGTTGGATCCACAATAAATTAGTTGCCCAGATACAACACAGTAATAAACGGGACTTGAATTAGCTGCAACAGTGTAACTAGTCTAGTCCAGATCCAGTTCATGATTGTGTACAAAATTCTAACAGGCAAAGGAATCGCTCCCTTTGCCCCCTTTTTCAACTCCCTATTAAGATAGGGTTGAATTTCTGGAAGGGAGACTTGCCAAAATCCCTTACATACCAAGTGATACAAATTGTCAAGCCCAGTTTAATGTATTCCAATTACAAAGTTAAAGACAGCTTGAGGATAAGTTCTGAATGCAACAAGGCATAATATTAACAAACAGGCCATATGTTTGTGCATATAGAAGTATTCACAGCTTACCCATCAACAGCTTTAATGTTCAGCCCTGTGCCTCATTTACCAGAGGTAAATAACAGGATCGGTCCTTTCAAATCTGACGCTAAAAAAAGAAGAATCTATCCTTCCAATACAGTTTCAACGAAAGTGGTTTCATATATGAACATATAAACTCACACGAGTATCTACTATTTTGGAGCAATTCATTTTGTACAAGTCACTATTTTGTTTTTAAAGACCTACTACTTTGCAGAGATCTAAGTGAATAACATTCTAACAGAAAGCAAAAATACACCCATTAAATACATGGTGTTTTGATGCGGTTCATGTAAATTCTAGATTTCATTTCAACTTGGCATATAGTATTTTACAAATTCCTACTTGCAATGTTTCTGAATAATAATTTCCAAAACCTACCTTACTGGATTGCTTGTCAGAGATACCCTCAGAGACTCTAAGCAGTTGAGAAGTTTTTCCTCTGAGATACCTGATCGTAGTTCGTGGACATATTCCTGCGACGAGAGTGTGCACTCATGTTTACTGTTTTTCAGGCCTCCCTTAATAAGAAAAGCAATAAGATATAAATTTATTTTTGGAAAATTATTTCCTTCTGTCTCCAGGTTTCACTTCTTAGTAAGTTCTCTGTATGTCCAATGAACCTAAAACTACATAACTCTGAAGATATAATTATTTACTTAACCAGACACAGGATTAGGTTATTGGACTGCACAGTTCCTACCCCTTCATTTTAGACTTATCCTCTCACCCAACTTTAGCTCAGATCTGAATCAATTTAACCATGTAATTCTAATCACAGTCATAATTCTCATGGGAATACGGTTTTAAGAAGATACTTTAAAAAACGGCTTAAGTCCTTGGTTTCAAATCCCTAACAGAGCCATCCAGTTAAAATGGGTGCCTTAAATTCTATATGTGTTCTATATTCTATTATTGTGTTCTATTAAGTTCTATATGTGGAAGAAGAGAATGGGCATATACTTTTTTAAAAAAAATCATGTTTTTTTTTTAATAAATACACATATGAAAATTGTTAACGAATTATCACCATTACATAAGCAATGTTAAAAGAAACATGATAAAGCAAATAATAGCACTTTAGTTTGTCCCTTTTCTCAACAAAAAACAAAAAGTAGCAGACACTGATTTGTGCATATCTAAAATATTAATCCTAAATGCATTAGAGATTTAATTTTTCTCCCAAACGTTAAAGCTATTGTTCTGGTATTGGACTCATCACTGAACAAAATGATACCAAAAGGAACCGACACCTGGAAAAGTTAGCTGATATCAGTTCTTATATAAGATTAGCAATCCCCAATCTATTTCTTGAAGTGCTCAGTCTTTGGAACTTCCAAGATTTCTGAAATCCTACCCAGCTCCTGCCAATCAAGAAGAATCTAGACAGGGTCTCTCTCTTACTTTTCTACCTTCAAACAACTCGGGTCCTCTACCACTGCAAGCAGTAAGTAATAATAACTCTATTCCCACTCTGCTGATTGCATGTAAATTTGGGGATGGTTAGGAGATGCTTTGAATCCACAGCCCCTCCAAATATACTTCTTGACAACCCCTCTGCACACCGCCTTTTGAATAACCAACCTAAGTTTTGTTTTTTTTTTAAGTTGAGAAGAATAACAGATAAAAAGGGTGAGGATGGAGGAGAAAGGAGTAGGAAAAAGGAGATTCCCAATATCATATTTTCTCACGTATATCTATAGCTTTTCCCCTAATCTGGCAGGGAGAATTTGAAGCCCTGCTGGGAATTCTGGTCTAACTGAACATTTTGCACTCAGAATATTAAGTTTCTACTTGTAGGCTAATTTTTAGTGCTTATGCTACTGGAAATTATTGTGTGTACTAAAAAATGCAATGTGTACTGTATATACAATGCCAAAAATATTTAAACAGATGTTCAAGTTTCAGCACAAAACTATCCTAAGATCCCTAAAATGTACGCACAGCAGCTTTCCCAATCATGTTTACTTACCTTAGTTAACATACAGGACTGTAAAATTTACACATGAAAGATAAAGCTTCTGAGCTTCTTATCTGTTTATTTCTCAACTTTCCATCTCTTCTATGGCTGCTTTAGCTTGCTTTAAAATAGTGACTAATAACAAATGTTATGCCACAATAAGAAAATAAGCCAGGTTTAACCTAATCAAGATGTCACAGCTGCCCAAACTAATATTGGTGTATTAGATACTGTATGTCTTGGTCATTTAGCTACAGTGTTAGGGTAAGTTCAGATGATCTACTTCTAGTAATTTTAATGAGATCCGGATTTTTTCCCCTTTTAAGTCTATAATAAAGTATCACAGGACTTTTATAATTAAGTGAGGGACAGAAGGTGAGAACACATTTGCACACAGGGGAAAAAAGCAAACTAGAGTAATGCAGTCTAATAAACACTACTGCCTTGCCACAGCCCACTCCAATGAACAGACACATGCACTTTCACCTTTCTGCCCATTACCTTGTGGGATATATCAGAAGGTAAACATCCTTCATAATGTTGATTCTCCATTACACCCACATCATAGCATGCACAACGGAGTTCAAAGTCATTCATTTCAGGCAGGGCAATAGGCACACGTTTAACCTCTGTACCACTTCACATTTTTATATCTCCATTGATCAAAAGGGTCTGCATAATGCAAACATGCAAAGCCAATTATGGAGTACAAAAGTCAGAAGGCTATACTAATTAGTGCTGGAGAAGAAGGAGAATATTTCACATGCCAATAATAATAATTGCATCTTCAGCATTTTTCTGTTGCCGTCCAGAAGTCTCTAGAGAGCTGCAGCCTAACTTCTAACCTCAGAAAATGACGTAAGACATGCATACATTTGTGTTATATGTGTAGCAATATCCAAATCTCACTTTGTGTAGTCTTAACATCCTTATTATAGTAACTCAGAGTAGTATGTAGAAACAGCAGATAAAGATTATACAGGTAGTCCCGGGGTTAACAACACCCGGATTACAGGTGACCCATAGTTAAGAACGGAGACCACTGTAGCAAAATTCAAGTTAAATACACAATGATTTCAGTTAAATACACAATGGTACGAGTTCATCACACAATACTACTTATACAATATTATACAATAATGTTGCACACAAATTCAACTTAAAAGACAGACCTTGGGAATGGAACTTGTTATTAAACCGGGGACTACCTGTAACTAATTCCTTGACAGCCAATCTCAAGTCCATTAAAGTGGCTGGAAACAACTGCCTAAACATTCAAGACGTATGAAGAGGATCAGAGAAACTACCTGAGAAATATCTATCTACAGTGATAACAAAAAACAACAAAAAAAGATTTTATAAACAATTTAAACAATACATGATTTAAAATGTATCTCTGCTGAATAACAACTTCAGAAAGTGAAGAACATTATGTCAATGCTTGCAAGTAATGTTGCCTTCAAATAAGACCTGTGTCTGATAAACACTTCACAACATTTTTGCACACGTTGTCATTAGTTAACACAGATGCATTTCTAAACTTGGTAAGATAAAAGGATTTGCATTATCTACAAAGCAATATAATTGCTGTTTATGTAGAAATAAGCAGGAAAGAGAGAGCCAGTTTGGTGCAGTGGTTAAGACATCAGGCTAGAAACCAGGAGACAGTGAGTCCCAGTCCTGCCTTGGGCACAAAGCTGACTGGGTGACCTTGGGCCAGTCACAAGAGAGACTATTAGCTGGACAAATCACAGACCATGCTGAGAAAATGTATCTGGCACCATGTCATCAGATGGAGCAACTACAGGGCAGGGTGCCTTCTATGGGGACTACAGCTACTAACCGGCTGGATGATGACATATGTGCCATTCTTCAGAGAGCTGATTTATGTGAGGACAAGATTAAGCTCTACAATTCTGTGATTCAGAGGTTTCTAAGACTGACCAGACAAAAAGAGTCTGAAAAGGACAGACTGAATCTCATTTACCCCCTGAAGAGCCTCAGCCACTTCTGACATTGCCAGAAAAGCCATCACTGCTATCTCCACAGGACACAACAATGCATGAGGTCCTAAGGGGCATGAGCACACATTACAGGAAAAATGCTGAACTTCTGCAAAACAAAATGAAACAGCATCAGGACATTTCAACCTGGGATGATCGTGGTACCTTTTTACACAAGGGGGTACCTATTCCTGGTACTAATATTTTAGACTTGGTGAAAGGGGCCTCACAATCCCCAAACTTACTGAGAAGTGGAAACCTAAAGGATGGGGTGAATTTGTGAATGCTATGGCAGAGGTGAATGTTCCAACATCCATGCTGGGGTCTATATCTGTTAAAGACCAATTAGAAAAACTGAAAGAGTCTGTGGCTCCTTAGATGGACTAACTGTTACTAGCCCTGACTCTGTTATGACCGCCCCTTTTTGGACTCGGATGCTTCTGTTTACTGGCACCCCATCTAGACCTTGGACGCTAAATCCTAGAAGCAGACAGTTTGCAAAATTTGTAATTGTAAAATTGTAAAATGAATAAAAAACACTGGGAAACAAGCAAAAAGTTTAAGTCCTTGGCTTTATTTTATAGTAAGGCAGACATGCCTGCATACAGTGAAAATGGGTGAATGCTTCAAGCCCCCTCCTCAATTTTATAGTTTTTACAAACAGCTTTACCATTTGGTCATTTTTAATATTGTCCTCAGAGTACAGCTTTAAAATATTTTCATAATCCACACCTTTAGACCAATTCAGGAGAAAAAACACACAGTGCTGTCTGCAAGTCACTGCGTAGGAGTGTTGGCAGTTGAAGCTGGTGAAATGTGTACTCCTCAGCTTCCTGCTCTAAAAACATCGCTATGGTTCCAGAAAAGTTGGAGCTATCTGGTGGTCTTCCATAAGAATAAAAAAATTCACCATATCCAAGTGATGGGAAGTAGAGGGCCAGCCAGTGTTCACCAGGCAGAGTTTGAGGATGGGTGTTTACAATTAATCCAAAAGGTCTTTTGGAGATTTGTCTCTTGGGTAGCAGGTCACAGGGGTGGACCCCTAGAAAGCCAGTATTTCCAGAGAACAAACGGAGGAGCTGCAGGGTGTCCATTCTCACATAGAATCAAAAAGCAAATTCCTGGTGTGACTTATTTCAGTAAGGTTTTCAAAGAATGCCTAGAGAATCACGTTGATGGTATTGGAAAGGGGTTGCGCAAATCTGATTTCTGCTCTGAGGTGACCATTCCTGATCAAAGAATAGTACTCACAGCACCCCGATCAGGGCTCAAGTCGAAGCAGTACAAAGTATGGCTAAACTCTTCCTGACTGATTAACCGCAGTCTGTCTTTCATACCTTTGCCTGACACTTGCACCATCTGCATGCCTTCACTCACAAAAAGACTGTGCTCATAATCAGGCTGAAGAGGTTTTCCAGCGATCTGTTCACCATCACAATACAGGGCACAAAATTGGCATTGCGGTGCTGAAAATTGAAAGGGTTTCTTTCATAAACCCCACTAAAGCTGCATTGTCCACAAACCGAATCTCTAGTTGTTTAGGTAGCTGCCCCAGAAATAGGTTTCCCTGCTTACACCCAAGGCTGCCTGCTGGAGTGCTGTAAACCTTCATTCCCACTCGATCAATGGGATATTTGGCAGTGGAGGTGAGCAAAGCTTCTGCCTTACCCAGGCACACTTCTGGCGCTACTTTCATACATTTTACAAAGAGAGAAGCCAACAGGAGTTGCACTTTGTAACTCTCATTGCCATCCTTCATTCATTTCTGCTTCTTGTGAGTTTGACTTTCACATCAACCCCATTCATCAGCTGGGGTTGAAAAAACAGATCGCTATGCAAAGGGCCAAGCAGGTCGCACTTACAACTCCCGGCTGTGTGTCTTGCTCTCACTCTGAAACCCGAGTTGCCTGCAGATGTCAGCAGGGTATTCTCCATGAGTGCTGAGTCATCTTCGTAACCCCCCCCCCCCCCCGCTGTACATTGGGTTCCCAAGCACATCATCACCAAAGCTCAAAATCAGTTCAACGATGACCCAATAAGAACAGCAATGGTGGCTCTGTGTCATGAGGCAATCTCCCAAGGTAACATCCAGGTGGTTAAACAGAGATCCTATAGAGTAGTTTAACAAAATTTCCTCATCTTTCAGGATTTTAAACAAAAAAGTCCGGTTCAAATTATCAAATGCTTTTTCTGCATCAAGACAGACCAGTGCAGCTTGCTTTTCATTATGCTACTCCATGTTTTCTAATATATTAAGAATATTTCTAATATTGTCTCTTAGTTGTCTTTTGGGCAAGAAGCCACATTGGTCTTTATGTAACATAGTTTTTAAAAGTCCCCTCCAACATCTGCCTCCCCACCAGAGATAAACCCACGGGGGTGGGGGAACAGCCCCCAAGGCCCTATGGCTGTCATAGAATGTTGAAAATGGTCAATGTTCAAAATAGAAAATGTAACATTGAGCCCTTAGCAACCAAGATGTTGTCCGATCCTCTCCCAGAGTCCCACTGCCTTAGAGATGCTTAGAATGCTATATTTATTATGCCAGTATTTCAACATTTTCTCCCATATGAATTCCAATTTCAACCTTGCCACAAGCTTTTGGGGTACACTAGACCGCAGGGTACAGGTTTTGAGTTCTGTCTTTATAACCAATTTAGCAACTTCTCCCATTCTAATTCAACATATCTGTAAGGAAGTAGGACAGCGTCGGGATAGTGAGCGCATTCCTCCATCCCTATCCCACACAAAGACTTTTACGATGAAGGGAGAATGAAAGAGCTGATGTTGCCATTTGTTTTGCTCGATCCTGGAAAAACTAGGTATAGCTTACTTAACGACTCTTCGAAAACTGCAAATGTTATTTCCAAATCAGTGGAAAGCTGCATACACAAAAATGACTGTGTAACCTATGAGTACTAGCTGTGCAAAATAAAGCTTAGCTTGTCTAAACACTGCTGCAGTCCCAGCTTTAAGCGGATGTCATGCTTCATTCGCTAGCTACATTGAAACGTACCCTAGGGTAACTCAGATGTAGTGCAGAAGATCCAGAACTGAGAATCAGAAATTATTATCCTTACGTAGCAGTGTTGCCCAAACATTTAGCAACCGTTAGCTATCTTCCTGGACTAAAACTGACAAGAAATAGTTCACTGAACTCTCCATAATGTATGTCATTCTCAGATGTGCTTATAAATTGTTCTGGTAACTTATCCTGCAAATCCAGAGTAATCGAATAATTTTAATGTTCCACTCTTTCATTCCACATGATCAAAATAGAAATAGAATAGGAAAAAAAATGTATAGAGAAGTTTTTCTTCAGCACTTATCAATACCCTTGGTAAATTTCACATAGGTAAATAGCCTTTAAAGTCTACTTGAGTGTTTAATCAAGAAATTAATGGAATTGATGAAAAACAGAGCAATCACTAGTTACTAATCATTATGTTTGGCATACAGGCAGTCTCAACTGGAACCCAGCTGCTAGAAAACTTGAGCAGGAAAAAGGTATCATACTCATGTCCTGCTGATAGATTTTCACTGCTGGCTGTTATGGGAACCGAACATTAGTCTTGATAGATTAGACCAGTGTTTCTCAACCTTCTCAAACGCTCCCCATGCTGGCTGGGGAATTCTGGGAGTCGAAGTCCACTCATCTTCAAGTTGCCAAGGTTGAGAAACCCTGAACTGGACAGACTGTTGAGTTATCCAGAATTTTTTTATGTTCTACCTAGCCCTCCATATGGACCACATGTAGACAAAGATTGAGTTCTCAAGACGTCCTCAGAACAGCATGGACTACATCATGGAACTCCTAATGTATTCTCTCATTTAACGTTTTATTAATCAGGAAGACAAGGTATTAATGCACTGCCCTGGGCTTTGAGGGTATCCAGCACAGCACCTAAGTAGAACAGATAATGGGTAAGTGACAGATAGATTTTTATCATGACCAATTTGCAACTATAAAATTTCCTGTATCTATTTTGCATATTGAAGCAAGGTGAACTCCTTTTGTCATATTAACCCTTAATTTCTTATTTTTCTTTAAAATTAATAAAAAGGAACAAACTCCTGTTTGTAGCTATGAAAGTAGTGATTTAAGAACATACTATTTATGTTTTATTGCTTTTTTATATCAATTTATATAGCTGCCCGTCTCATAATTGCGACTCTGTATGGAGAATACAGAATTAAAACCAACAGAAATAATAACAATAAACAACAATACAATAATAGCACTATGGCACGTAAAGGGAATCAAATTCATACCACATAACCAGAGTCATGTCAGAGAAAATCACGAAGAGGGCTCACTCAACCTTCAGGTCCCATGCTCAAGGGACTATCCAGGTTACCACATAGTTTTATTATTGCCTACTGACCCAAAGTTTTTTTGTCCAGTTTCCAATACTATTTGAATGCATGTCTTATTCATTTTATAACAAAGCCATGATATAACATCTTTGATAGATGTTACCTTCCTACTGAGTTGGCAGCAGCTAAGCTACATAATTCAGCTTTTATTCTTCTACTGAAATATCAGCTAACCAGTTTGCATGGCTGTGATTCTCTCAACTTTGAAAAAGGAGCAAGCATCTCTTTACAAAAAGACTACATCATATCTGTAGTTCGGGTAAATTGCAGGAAGTTGGCTTATTTCAGAACATTGGTTATTATTAATAGAGAATTCCTAAAGCTCCTTAGCTTGACATAGTCTCTGCCTGAATTTAATGAAGTCAAGTCAGATATTTTTTTCACCCACAGCATCTCTAATAGGATTTGTATGTGTCTGATAGTTAATTATATCAGGGACCACCCCAAGCTCACTAATCCTTTTTGTGCATCTTTCAGCAGTTAGACATACTAGATGAAGGTATTTCGATTTGCACAACTGTATCAACCATTAAGACTATTAAAACTTAACAAAATATAGAAAGATAATTAAGAAATTGATAAACACTAATTATCACGCAACTCTTCATCTGCAACTCCTCGAATTTATGGAATTTGTGAATCTTCACAATTCTGCCAGTTCTTCTTTTGTTACCTGAGAAGCATGGCTGCTGTTTCTCTGTATCACTGCATCAGACTCTTCTTTCAGTGACTGTGTTTTGATTCTATTAAGAACATCTTTCAGCAGGCAACAGTACTTGGCCAACCTTGTCTGAATGCAGAAGCTAAGCAGGGTCACTCTTTATTAATACTTGGATGGAAGACAGCTATGAAATAGGAGGGCTATAGCCCATACTCAAAACACATCCCAAAAGTAGAAATGGCAGATCACCAGCATACTGTTGCCAAGAATGTGTCACCAGGTACTGACTTCGATTTGAGGATGCTTTTAGTTCTACTTCTGAAGGACATAGATATCATTTCTCGAAAAAGATGATTGTGTTTCAATCCAATATTTAGGGAGCACTGCAGAATATTTTGTAGAGCACTGCCCTACAAAAGTGGTAACCGTGACAATGAAACATGGTTTACTGCCCAAGTATAAACAATGTTGCATTTGAATTTGCATGCCATCTTAGTCTCTCATACATCCAAGGGCAAAAAATAAACCAAACTTAAATCTCAGGTTACCACTTAGCAAGGGTTTTTGTTTGTCATGCGCGTTGCACAGAACAATACTTTAGAATAAATGCAAATAGTGTAAAGGCTTCTAATCTCAGAGAATTCTGATACACACACTTGGAGACATATTCTAAATTATACTGCTTTCTTGGAAACTGTCCTGCATCTTGTCATTTCTGCTTTCCTTGAGACTTACCACTTAAAGTCTCCAAGATTTAAACAATTTGCCACCATCCTTATGAACTACCTAAAGCTAAAAGAGCTTTTTCTTTCAGAGCTCAGATTTCTCCACACTGAATTTAAGCAACCTTGTGAAATATGTAAATAAACCAATAAATTGTCATAAGGCAGTCACTGAAAATAAACTTCCTGAAGTCACACAGGTTTCCGTGATTCCTGGGGCGGGGCAGGGGGGATGTGAGAAACAAGGAAACAGCATTCTGCGGCAAATCACTGCCACCTTTCCAATTATTATGCCATTTTTAAATATGCAGTGATAATTCAAGCATTTCAGTTCTTTCAAAATTGATATTCTTGAAAAATGGTTTTCAAAATCCATTTTCAAAGCCTTTCACCTACCTATTCCCAACTTCTAGCCACAGTTCAAAGTGGATAATTCTTAACAGGATTACTGTCTCACAATTTTATTTTTGCTTGCAGCCACCTCTCAGTATAACTCTGTTCATCTTCTTTTGCTATAGACATGCTAATATAAAATGCTAAAGCTTGAACCTGTTTCTTTAATACAGGATTCAGATATAAGGAATATGAAAAATGATTCAACCTCCAATTTTATTACTTAGCTGCTTATCTCTAATGAAATGTACAAAAATGCAAAGACCAGTACTTATTTTACACAGGAAGAAAAATATTTATATTACTGCACAATATTTCACCTTTCGAGTACATTACATCTCTTAAGTTCTTCGTAGCATGAAGTTTCACATAAAAAACCCTGAAACAATTAAAGAGCTACATTTCAAAATTATTCCAACTGCTCCACTGAACTATCTTCATTATTATTAAAATGTATAACTTCTCTAATTCAAGTTACTAAAATAAATGCTTCAGTCTTTTTCTGTTGTGCGTCACTAAATTCCATTTATGATTGCTTCTGAGGACTTGGGGGCTGTAAATGGGATTATAAAAGTGCAGCAATAGGTGTTATGTTAATCTAACCCATCTTCCCAGAACATAAAAAATAACCTTCTAACCTCACTTAACCAAGTGGCCTAAAATAATATGAAATACCAGTGCTGGTAAAATATAACACAGCCCGGGGGAACAGAACAAAGAAAACAAAAAATAAGAATTCCTCCCTACTTATTTCATTGTACCTACTATCTCTTTTTCCCAACATGTATGGGTTCCAGACCTTTTTATCTCTCTTTTTAGAGAGAAGAAAGAAACTGAAAGAACTCATCTGCCAATTTCTTTTCTTTTCTTTAATCGTCATTTGCCTCCTACATAGCTCAGCCACAGGAATTCAATCACACTGACCGAGCGGAGGGGGACAATCAGATTTACTGTTCGCTTGGGGCAGACGGGTTCAAAATGTTTAGCTTGTGCCACATATTAAGTGGATGTGTGCCACATATTAGAGACAATCCAGGTACCAATAGGGTAGAAGGGAAATCCCAGGAACACCCAATCATCAATATTATTAATTGAACATTAACAATTATTTTCTTTCATTAAGTATTTCTGGAATTAAGATTATACAATAATATTGATTCTTGTACACCTAGTTCCCCAATAGCAGCACCTTTAGTATTCAGTGATGTTTGGGTTATTTCTTATATATTACAGCTTCAATGCCCCAACAACAACAAAATAACAACTTCACAAGAAACATCGGAAGCACCACAAATACAATTTGTTGCCAGAGGGGGCAGCAGGTAACCACTGCACAGCTTCCGCTAGATCACTTTTGAGAATGCTGGCACTTCTAACCTTTGTGTGTGTGTGTGTGTGTGTGTGTGTAAATCTCTGGATCTTAGTCAATATCTGCAGTAATATCTGACCTACTTCTCAGTCAGATTTTACACCTGAGTACCCAAAATACCTGCTATTAGGTATTTTAAAGATGAATCCTTTGATCATCTGTCAACTGTGCCACCTAAGAAATATTACTGAAACTATAAATTGTATTGAGATGTTACCAAGAATCTGATGACTCATAGATTCTGTAAGAACATAAGAGCCATGCTGTTCAGATAAATGTGGTCCAGCATTTTACTCCTTCCACTGCCAATCAGATGCCTAAAAGAAGCCACAAGCAGGATATGAGTACCATGTTTCTCCATAACTGATATATGGTCTCATGAAGAATAGAAAAGTATGGGTGACTGAAAAGAGCCATTTACAAGCTGGTTCTCAAATGCTGGCTCCGTAGTTGGTCTGCTTCTAGGAAGCGATCCTCAAAAAGAAGCCACTTAAGGGGCTACTAGTGCATCTACAAAATGATATTTGCAAAAGACTGGAAGTACAGCCTCACCCTAATGAATCCAGGCTACAATGGGATGACCTCGGTTCCCATCTTATCCTCATTCCTGTTTAATAGGGTGGAAAACATTTGTTTCATTCCAATTATTTACTCTTTGATTAAAGTTACAGAATGGCAAGAACTAGAGTCACTAAGATGTAGACATACCATCTAAATGTAGTAATTAAGCTATTCTACTAGGACTGGGGGAGCCAGTGAAGCTCACTGGCTGACTTTGGGCTGATCATTCTCTTTCGGCCCATTTCACCACACATGGTTATTGTGGTAAAGAAAAATTGAAAGTGGTGCATACCTTATGAGCTCCTGGAAGACAGGTAGAATATAAATCTAAATTTTAAACTAATTTAATCTAACTTAAGTTAGCTGAGCTAAGTTACCATACACCACTGATTTCACTGTGATAATTGTGCAAACTGTGTAAAATATGGATTTTACCAATTTAAACTACTTAACTTTCGCTGTAATACGCCCAACTTTTCAAGCTCAAGAGGGACAATAAATTAACAGGTAATAAGTAATTCATACCGGTAGAGAAGTAAATCTAATATTGCAACTAACAGCAATTAAGAAGCTTTATACTCAACTGATTTATTTTTCTTCCTTTGCATTCAGTCCTTGTTCATGATAAATTATACTTTCAAGCATAATGTGGATACAGTTTCTAGTTTCACTGCCATCCCAAATTGGGGTTCAAAGGTATTTTCTTTCTTTCTTTAATACAGTTGACTAGAACTACAAAGGTATTTTATGACATTCTCTTTTAATGTACATATTGGTCAGGAAGGGAAAGATTAGTCATCCATGTTTTGTCTTATATTGAATTAGCACTCAATTTTTCTCTGTTTGAATAGATCAGAAGAGTTAATTTGCTATCATAGGAATGGATTACTTCTTTTTGGCCACAACTTGCTTCCTCAACCACCCATGGTGGCATGATGTTTTCAGGGATGTGATGATGTTCCATTAGGGGAGATACCATTTTTTACTGAATTTTATCTTTGGTGGGTGGTTGGATTTAAGGGTAGGAAAGAGAACTGGGAAGTCTCTGGGAGACAATCATTCCCACCATTCCAAAGCACAATTTTGGACTATTGGAGACTGGGGAAAGTGGGTCCATAAGCCTCCTGCTTCTATTCCTTTTTTTTTTTTTTTAAGAAACAGAAGAAACTTAAAGAGTATAGCATGGAAGGGAGCACTATAAGTAGCCTACAGATTATCCATTCCTGTGTTACTAGATAAAGTGCCATTTATGGTAGCTGGGGATAACTCTGCTTTGACTCACATCCACTACCAGCAATTGGATAAGCAAGCCAGTCTATTCTTTTTTCTCTTTATCCATGGCCATTTTCCAAGATGTCCTACTTAAACTTGTTGGGAACTCACAATGTGTAAGTGCAGACGTCTATAAACAAACAGCTTTCTCAAAATTTAATGTTTAGACTGAAATCTTGTGACTATACCTCTGATCTATATTTCTTATGCTTATATTTCTAACGGTTGCATTGACTCTCAAACTAGCTTTTGTGACACTTCAAAATCAGAGAAAAATTATTTCATTATTCACTACAGTCCAACCATCACTTTGGCATTTTAATTTGCAGACTGTTTCTTGGAACTGCTGAACTGCTTTCATTCTTAGGGCTTAATACTCTAATTTATCTTATTTATTAATCCACATTAATATTCCATTAAAGTGCTTTAAGGTGACTTACAATAAAAATGAAAACACAAGTACACCAATCAAAAACATTAATGAGATAAAAGATGTAACTTATTGCTGATCAAAACCTTAACAACTGAAAACTCTTTTAAAAAATAACTATCTTCAAAAGTTTTCTAAAACCTAAAAGAGTGGCAGCTGATCTAACCTCAAAGTTGTTCTAGAGAAAAAAGCTATGACTGAGAATATAATTTTCCAGGTCAACCTCCCACACAGCAGTATCTGAAGCATCCTCTCTCTATTAGAACTTGAAGGGTGGGCAGAATTTATTTGGAGTAGCCAGACTTGAAGGTTGCAAGGGCCAAGCCAGTTGTTACAGCATCTCTAATCAGTTTCACTGTATCTCCCAGGGTACCTTGCAGGGATTCACAAATACAGTAGCCTGGAAGTTACCAAAAAGCATAAATGCATGCCATTTTTGGGGGGGAGGGGGATAGGAAACCAGCAAGAAGCACAATTGAATGAAGTAGACTAGTAGTCTCTAATATCTGGAAACAAAGGAAGACAGAACGCCTCTTACAACAACTTCAATTGGTGACACCGCTGATGTTACTGAACTACAAATACCTACATACCTAAGAAACAAAAGCAATGGTAAGGATGCTGAGAATTGTCATGTTGGATGCTATGTTACTTTTCTAGCCTTGCTTATAATCTTAGGATCAAAGACTAAAATGACTCAATTGCTATGAAATGCACCCATGCATGGCACAAGGTTCCTTACCAAGATTTGGGATATAACAGAAGTGTGTATATTTTGTCTCACAGCTACTACATCTAATAAATTTGCGTCCCCTACAATATGTAGGCCCTTCTTATATTAGCACACCATGAATAGCGAAAGAAATGCAATTTGTTAGTGATCAATCAGTCAGTTTAAGGATAGAACTGATTTTTATTAATACTGACGTTCTCAATTCATCAAATTCTCAATTATTCCTTCTCAAGGCTTCATCTGAATGTAAGAGACCGCACATTTGTCATAGGAAATTTGGAATAAAAATACTTAAATTTAATTTCATTATCCTAAATGTATAGGCCAGAATTACATTCAAAATGAATCTACTACATCAAATTAGAGAGACATGCAAATAGTCAATATCAGATATAATACTGGCATACAATCTGTATATTTTTATTGGTGTTATTTCATGCATTTGAAGTTATGACAGACTACAAATATACTCACCGGAACTTTACTTCCAATTATCTGCATGCAGTGATCAATGGAGAGAAGTGATAGCAATAAATAAAAACAAAAACAAAAAAGTACAGTAAATAAGCTGAAGCATTTCACACAATCCACCAAGTGTTTAGTAGTTAGTAAATTGTTAAAAGATATCTAAAATTAAAACAGAGAAATATTCATAAACAAGCAAGTCCTATAAAAAACTATAAAAGCAGATACTTTAATTGCACATATCCATAACAGTTTAATATAAACAAGGGGACTTGTTTGATTAAGAATACAGTGTGTATTAGTGCATGCAAAAAGAACAGCAAAGAATTCATTAGGTATACATTTTCACAAAACTGCTTTTTTTTTTCCCTGAGAAAAGCTTGCTAGAGGTTTGACAGCTGCAGCAAACAGACTAAATTGCAGCAGTACTTTTATTGCGTTTTCACTCTAAAATTTAAATAGCTCTCTATTTTCATTAAGTGTATCTATCTGAATGCCAGTCATAATAAAAAGTTGCATTATGTTCATTTTATAATTAACAAATAATTAACTATTATATATAATTCTGTGTTCCCACCTTTTAAAAACAAGGTGATTGTAATACAAGATAATTGTTTTTGCAATTATCACACCAAAGGGTTCACAACAGGAGAGAAATTGTTCTCCTGACTCTATTCTAGGTTTGATTCCTAAAGACACTGGATAGGAGAAAAATATAGTCTGAATCAGGATAAGGAAGAGCAAAAAAAGTGGAGAATAGAATGAGCCAATCCTATTCTGTAAACGGCTCTTGTGGCATAAACAGATGTTTGCTTTACCAAACTTCCAACAGCATACTGGGCGAAAAGACACAAATCTAGTTATAGCTTCAAGGAAACATCTGTGCAATCTCACACTGTGTGATAACGGCTAGCGGGACAATGTCTAAGGAGCTACAGAGACAAGTCAGATATTCCTCCATCATCTTCTCCAAAAGCTGTAGCGGAGCACAGGAGCACTGGTGACCTACTGTTCAACGTAGGGCAAGACTGTACCTAATGCTGGATCTTTTGCCAACTACCATTAGATGGAAGAGTACAAATATATTGCTATTCAGAGCAGACATCTGATACAGAGGTAATGCTTTAATGCAGACATGCAATGGAATACAGGGGTTAAGAGGCCAAACGGGGACCAGAAAAGATCTGAGTTCAAGTCCCCATTCAAACACAAGGCTCACTTGGAGGACTCCAGGCAAGTTAGCCTACACTTCTTCGCAGGATTATTGTTGTGGAGATGTTAAAGGAGAACCTTATTTTTGCTGCCTTAACTTTTCAAAGGAAAAGCAACCACTAATATGAACACTTAGATTCCAATGGAATCTCAGACTCAGAACCTTATTTAAAACCCCAGAATGAGCTAGGCAACTAATACAACTAGTAGTACAGGTAGTCCTCGCTTAATGGGCACAATTGGGACCAGAATTTAGATCACTAAGTAATGCGGTCATTAAGCAAATCATTACATGACCAGACCTGATATTATGACCTTTTTTGTGCCGTTCATTAAGCAAGTCACCACGGTTGTTAAGTGAATCATGCAGTGATTAAGTGAATCAGGAAGTTCCCCATTAATTTTGCTTGCTGGAAGCCGGCTGGGAAGGTCACAAATGGCAATCACGTGACCCTGGGACGCTGCAATTGTTGTAAGTGCAAGCTGGTTGCCAAGGTCCCAGATCGTGATTATGTGACCGCAGGGGCACTGCGATGATCATTAACTTTGGGCACTGGTTGCAAGTCATTTTTTAAGCATGGTCATAATTTTGAATAGTCGTTAAATGAATGGTTGTTAAGTGAGGACTACCTGTATAACAATCCAACAAAGGAATGCCATCAAACAGATAAATAAAGGCAGTAGTTTTGGCTGTTAAAACAAAGGAATTGCCTTTATTTATCTGTTTGCTGGCGGCCCTTGTAAGATTGTTATACCACCAGTCCTATTAGTTTATTTATTCTGGGGGTTAGGGAAGGTTTGAGAAGTAAAATGATGCCAAACTCCATGCAGAGTTTTTAAGGCACCTCTTAAAACCTGTCCCCAATAATTGGCCAAAATGTCCCCATGGAGCAATTTTCAAGGGCAAAATGGTGCCTTATGCCTTCAATTCTGCCCTTTAAACAGTCAGCCCTGGCCATTCCAATGGGATCACACACCCAAAAGTCATACCACAGCTTCCAGGACAATACTGCCCCAATGTCAGCAACACAGAAGATTCTGTATATATTATTCCGTATTGTTCCTTTTTATTCTGAAGCACCAAGGTCCTTTCATATTCACAGCAAACTCACTGTTGAAGCTCCACCGACAACTAACTGGTACCTACGTACAGCATAACAAAGGCTTTGACAGCTAGAAGAGCTTGCTTTCCCACACAGCTTCATAGATTTCTCAATTCATTCTTTTTATACCACATCCAAGGGATGAAATGGTATATGGATGAAGAGGAAACAAGGATGATTTGCAATTTCAGAAACATATGCAGTGATATCATATGAATATGTTTATTTCATTTATTTATTTATTTATTTATTTATTTATTTATTTTTCCCTTTTTTTGTACTTCGTGTAACACTGCTTACCCCAAAAGGGAACAGCATGATGGATATTAATGTATGTATATATGTACAGTTGAGTATACTATTAAAATGTTTGCATGTATTCAACTGTGCGTTTTGAGTTGCCTGCCTTCTGTTCCCCATTTACAAACAAACTGGGCAAACATGAGCATAATCTCATTTATGAGTTTGCTTTAATATAACACATGAGTATTCATATACTGTTATCTGCATTTTGCATTCTGATTTAGTTATGTTAGAATAATTATAATTCTGCCTTTAGGTATTTGAAAAAGAGAACTGAATATGCAAGCTTGTGTTTCCCAAATCACCTTACTATGAACAATAACTTGAGCACAAAACTAAGTAAAGATTTTTTGGCATTTCAAAGTAAAACCCTATCCATCACATAATTCTGTCGAAAATAGGCTAGTGGCAAAAATCACTTATCAGTTGAAACATATTTCTGCCCTTGGATACCCAAGCAAATTAAAGAACATGAAACCTGTCTATGCTGGTAGTGGTACCAGCTTGTAAAATAGTATTGAACGAGGAGGAGGAGGAGGAGGAGGAGGAGGGGCTGCTGCTATTGTTTTCATCTTAAAATGTTTCCTATTTCGTTTGCTTGGTACAGCAAAAACTATTTTGTATAAAGGATGACATCTGAGTAAACTTAAAATCTTAAGTCCTTCGACCTTGATATTAACAGCATAAATTGTGTCATTCGCTACCAGAGTGCCAATTTGTTTTCATAAATACAGAAGAACACTGTAATAGATATGCTGTGGTAGTCTGGAAGTCACAAATCCTTATTTCTATTAGCAGAACACAAGCAAATACAATAAATTTCATGACTTCTCTAAGATTTTGTTAAAATCCCATCTATCTTGAATTAACATAATTAATTATGAATTACAGTGGTACCTCGGGATACGAACGCCTCTACTAACGAACATTTCGGGTTACGACCAGCTTCGGCAGGAAAATTTTACCTCGGGTTATGAACTTGCCTCTACTTACGAACCGGATCCACGGCCATTTTCCCTGCTGTCACGCAGTCGCGGCTTCCTGTGGGCGAGGTCGCGGTAGCAAGGAGATGTTCGGTGAGGCTCGTGGTGTGTTTTGCGGTGTTTTGTGAAGGTTTTTGGTGTGCGTGTTAGCATGGCTCCAAAGAAAATGCAGAGCAGGCTTGGCGGGAGTCAGGCTCTGAAGAGGAAATTGCCTCGGGTTGCGACCAAATTCGGGCGGAGGGCGGAACGGATTAACCGGATTTACATTGAACCCTATGGGGAAATTCGCCTCGGGTTGCGACCAAATTCGGAGGGCGGAACGGATTAACCAGATTTACATTGAACCCTATGGGAAACTTTACCTTGACTTGAGACCAACTCGAGTTGCAACCAGAGTCACGGAACGGATTAAGTTCGTATCCCGAGGTACCACTGTATAATTTGTATAAACGTATCTGAAGTACAGTATTTTAAAACTTGAAAAATGAGTTACGATGTAATTCCACAGAATTCAGTACCACCAAACCAAGGGCAGACTGCTTTATTAGGCCCTGAAAGGTGTTGACTGCTTGCCCTTGTATCTGTATCTTAAAACAACCAGTTAGAATCAAGAGCCTTTTGTAAAACTACTTCACAGAGAGAGCATTGCTTGCAAAATTCTCAGAGAATTTTAAATAACAGTCCTAACAGCAGTATGTAGGATCACTCTTGGACCAAACAGTTTTAAACATCACAAGACAGGATAGGAAACATCACAAGGCAAGACAGCCTAGGAAAATGAGTTCATTGATCCCAGCATTTATTTAAAATCGCACCAAATTTATAGCATCAGTCAACAGGCAAGCAGTTATGAAAGACGCTTTTGCACCTTCAATCAGAAAGTCCAGATTTTTGCTATCATGCATGCAAGAGATACGGTGAAAAAGCCTGATGATTATTCCAGAGCAGTGGATTTAGAATACTTATTGGTTTACTGTAAAGAGAGAATCGTGTTTCAAATTACCATGCAGTTGTGAGATATGCAATACATTCTAATTAAGGCTTTTATCTATCCTTGAAGGCATTTTAAAGGATTTCAGGAGGAAAGCTTTGTAGGTACTCTTAATAATGATAAACTGAAGCAGAAATTTAGAGATTTGAGTGGAAAACTGCAGATGTTGTTAAGAGTATTAGTCTGACCTATCTTGGGAAGTGAGAGAGGTACAAATTCTACTTACAGATTTGGCAGTTGCAGAAATGTACTGGACAACCATTTCACGTTTTGTGGTCAAATCTTTATTCCGTAAAGGAGCTTTTCGTTCTTCATTTAGATTCATGTCTTCCTATAAATAAATAGGCATAACATTGCCAAGATTGGATTATTATGTCATAGTTTTACTTAATCTTCATGACTGCAGATGCTAAGAATTGCTCTACATCTAGGGAAAATATAGGGATGACTGGTTTACTTTAGACAGGCTATTTCTCATCATTATCCTAAGCTATTAGTTTATGGAAACAGCTTTAATGTACACTTCAAACTCTTCCTCTTCAGCCCCCATATTATACCCAAAGCTGAGACTGGAATTAGCACATCCACATAGGAAGAGATATCTGCCTCAGTTCAAAAACTGTAATAGGTCATCAAAGAATATTTATTCCAATAGAAATTTAGAATTGCTGGAAAACAGTGTGAGGATTGAAGACACTTACTATTTTCTCTACTGCCACATTATCACATTAAAAAATTGGACAAGATCCTGAAAATATGGTTACCATAACTTGCATTAAACATGGCTTCAAATGTTTTCTTTTGATATAATGAACCCCGAATTTTAAAATACTTAGGAATGACTGTGATAAAGCTAATCTGAAGCTGAGTTTAAATTCCAATCAACTTTAAATTTAAGCACTATATTTAATACACACACACATATATGTTTTACTTCAGAGTTTCAGTTTATTACAGTCTTAAATGAGTACAAGCAATGTGTCCATCAGTGCTCTGTGAGTATTTATAAATCTGTCTTAAGAGACAGTAAATAAAATGTAAGACAATATTAAAATACATTTATAAAACAACATGATTAGGAATCTATCTAGCTTATAAAGTAGTATCTAAAATTATATAAAATGTGATTTTAAAGGATTTCATGAAAAAAGCTTTGTAGGTACTCTTTATAATGATAAACTGAAGCAGAAATTTAGAGATTTGTGTTGAAAACTGCAGATGCTGTTAAAAGTATTAGTCTGACCTATCTTGGGAAGCGAGAAGGGCACAAATCTAAAATTACAAAAATGTGATAACTTCTAAAATTACAAAAATGTGATGGTATCTAAAATGTACATAAAATGTGATATGTAAAATTACAGAAAACATGGATAATATCTAAGATTACATAGATATGTATATAGATACATTAAATTTAATACATTAGATATTACATCTGTGTAGCAGGCATTTGGCCCATCAAGGTCCAGTGGATCTTATATGATTTTGAGCAAAACCTAGCCCCATTGCACGGTAATAAAAGGCAGTTCATCTATGAGAAGCATCTGGGCATAGGCCAAGTTTGAACGACCAGGATATCTGCTAATCAGAGGGAGGATAAATCTGATCTGAGTGTCTCTGTAAAAGAAGAACATGTTCTGGGGTTTCCCCCTCTCCAAAACCACAGGGACGAAGCCTTTCAGTCAATGGTATTTTTTTATATTTGTCATCCGATTCTGCAGAGGGGAGAGCTTGACTTCAGGTGAAAGAGAAAGCTTTCCAACGGCTGGGTTTTTCTACTTCAGAGTTTAAAACACAGTATTCACTAAAAATCTATATTAAGTTAGGATGCCAAACCACATGCTAGACTGCTCCAAAAGCAAGTCCATCCAAAATATCATACTGTAACAGATTAGTTTTTGTATTTTCAGCTATGCTCCGTTCAGCTTTGAGAGGACAGTTGCTTTACTACTTTTATTCTTTAGCTCCGTAGTATGTCAGAATGCACATGAAGTGGGATATGGAAGTGCCAAGAAATTCGTCAGAATTTATTTGCTCTCATTAAAAGATTAAATAATACAGGGCACCCTATTCCCACTACATTACAGCCCATTTAAAAGGGAAAAGCAAGCTGATGTTCGACTCCTTGCGGCACGTGACCGCTCATCCATATGATCTTCTTGGCATCAGTATTGAAGTGGTTTGCCAATGCCATGGGCCAGGATCTTTTCTGATTTTTCAGACTATCATCTGTCCAAGGACTAACCAGACAGATACAGACACACACCGAGCTGCCAAGCCAGACAAGGTTAGCCAAGGGCCGCTGTCAGCTGAGGCTCTTTACTCTAAAGTAGAGAGCAAATAAACCTCCAATATGGTACTTCATACAAGAGAGCAAGCAAAGCTTAGTCCCCAGATAACTAACTAAAGAAGTCAAATGATTGCCATGAAAATATTTACACCTGAGTCCCATGAAAAAATCTCATGAAAGTTTCACAAAAGGGTTTGTCCTTTTAAAAAAAAAAAAAAAATCTGAACTTGAAGCAACAGCAACCTACATGAAATAAAAACAGCAAAATAACAATTGAGCCTTAAGAATATTTTTTTTGTAATGGCTTAAGTATTATAGACCGAAACCTATATATATTACCAGACCTCAGCATGATGGACTTTGCATACAAGTGACTGAAGATCTGTTGCAAATTACATAATTTGCAAAAAATTATATCATTTGTGCCATGCCATCATTAAGCAATTGACATCTGCAGAAAGATATCACCATGCGAAAGTCATAAATTGATACAAGTTGCAGAATTTCTGTAAGAACATTACTGTGTAAATTAGGTAAATCAATCGCCAGAATGCCCTACTTTCTGATTGACTGGACATTTCTGAATAACTTCACCCCCTCCCCCAATTAGTCTGTTAAAGCAAGGTTTCACTGTGGATGGGAGAGAGGCTATAGGAAAATAAAACATAGGAAGTTTGAACAATGACAATAATACAATTAACAAATGCCCATTCATAAAATTGTTGTTCACAATGCAATCATTGTTATTAGGTAGTAAGCTTCAACATGTTTTGTTCAAAAAAATAAACTGCAGAACATAGCTCAGTTAACACTTTATGAATCTAATTAAATGGACTATAGCCTCAAAACATATATTCCATAAAAAAGGGAATGGCCTCTTTGTTTTTGCTGTAAAAAGTTAACCCAGTGATAAATACGAGGTAGGAGCTGCTTTAAAATCTTTGTAATCTTCCCAACAAAACTCTTAATGTTTGCTTTGTAACTTCCATCAGGAAATAACGGAAATAAGGTTTATTTATTGGACGACTTTCATTTTCAAATACACTTTCGCTCACTGGTGAATTTGTTCCATACCCATAAGCATCCTAAACATTACACAGTACTTTGAGTTGGAAACTATTAGCAGCTAATTGGAAACTACTGAAAAATTGTCTTTATGGGATAAGACATCATCAAGCTATTACATGCAATTATGTGGTCACCGAGAAGATGAAAATGTCACAAGGCTGTCTGCTGGCATTTGTATATGAAGTAAAATGTGCTTTCTAGCCCTCTACTCAAGAAAACTAATGTCAAAGCCATGTTAGAACCCTCACTTACTGATCCATCATCAAACCTTAAACTTTTAATTAGTTTTCTTAAGGAGAGGAACTGTTTTACTCAGAAGTTCAGTGATTTCATAGTTGTAAAGACTAATAACACAGAACTCTCATATAATATGCTGTTCATAATATAGATACATGTCCACTGAGAAAATAAAGCTTACCATCATTTTTTCAAACAGGTCCATAACTTCTTTTTCTGATAAATTCATTGAACGTTCATCAAACAGTGGCTGAGCAACTGGCAATTCATTTATAGAAGCCTGTGAGTCAATTGGGTGCTGAATGAGAAGTCTCTCCTTTTTGACACCAGATTTCCTAAAACTAGTTATTCTGTCACGCTGCAAAAAGAAAATAAATATTTTTAAATGTTGATGTCTAGGGGAAAATCCATTTACTCATTACTTCACATGCTAACAACACAGTAATAATCATGCCAAAAATTAAGCCATACAACTTATTTTTGAGACTGTACTTCATATGTTTTGTTTTACCTAATCTTTGCCTATTGCTTAGAATCAGGATGATATATGGTCTATTAAAATATAGAATCTCCAGGTCTTGAACCAAATAACTTTTGAAACAAGAAAAGCCAGGTTTAAATTGATCCAATTCTTATTCTGCATCCATTCCTCCTGCTATTAATCAATAAATAAGGCACAATCTCACTGAGATTCTAGAAATACGTTCTTCTATGAAGTCTATTTTAGGCCAATACTAAAACCCACTTCATTTATAAAATTAAAATAAGTTATTTAAAAAACACTCAGATTTTGAGAACATTGTTGGATATCTAACACTTAATTTTGTTCTTATATAATAAATTTACAAAATCATGCTGCATTCAGCTTCAGCTGTATAGGTATACATCATAGTCTAAAAGGGCCATCATTTCCATAAACTGTTAACTGGAGAATATTTAAACTAGGTTGCTTATGTAAGGCCTGAATCAAAGCAGTTTAAAGGACTCCAAGGTATAAGTACAGTCTCATCATAGAAACAAATCAGCTGTAAAGCTGCCTTATATAAGGTAAAGTTACATGCTTAATAACATTAGTTGAAGATAACATTAAGAAGCACAATGTTGCAGGCAGAATGGCTTAATCTATTGTTTCTTTTAGCAGTGCATGCACGCCTGGTTGTGTATTAGTAGAAAAGCATCTATTTCTGCTTTGCTTAGACTGAATATATTCAGTATAACAAGGATCAGCCAAAGACTGGGGGCCATTTTGTATGATGCGAAATCTGCATGATATGAATTAGCCGGATGCAACTCAATAAATTAAGGAGGATTCCACTGAAACGAGATATGAACTGCAAGACAACCAATGCTCCAAGTACATAAGAGTGCAAAATTGCAGTAATGGCCAATTTCCTCCAAGGAGGTCTGAATTTATAGTATCTGTTAAACTGGAGATTCAAGGTTTTTTTAAAAAATAAAATAAAATAAACAAACATCTCATTCGTAGCCAACTGTGCCATAATTGACATGCAGATAGCACAGATTAGTGGCATGTTGATAACAACAATGGGCTTTGGAATCAGAGTACGACGTGGCATCAGGCGAATCTACCTACTTCCCATTTTAGAAAAATTAAAATTATATCAACTCATGGAAGGCTGGTACTCAGATACTGATTTTGATCTGCCAACACCATTAGTCACTGCAACCAGCCTTTAATTTTGAGATTTCCTTGGAATACATTTCTCAACAATTAGTTGGAGGAGAGAGAAGATGTTGGTAAAGACCAACATGTGACCCAAATATGAGAACCAGTTAGGATGTTAGTGGTTATTTATTGGAACACTTCATATGTCTCAAATTGCTATTTATAATTAAAGTTATGCAATATATTATAAGCAACATGCACTAGAAATAATACAAACCCACATATGAGGATCTTACCACATCATCTGCCAAAGTTTTTATCTGAAGGTTCTATTCAAATCAAGAAAACAAGAAAATGTGTGTTACCTAACAAATTAAATTTAGAGCTCCCTCTTTTCATTTGTGTTCAAACCTTTTCTTATTTTCTCACTAATAAATGAGTAAATACTCCTCAGAAGGTATCAATCATACTGTCATCACAGAAACTTCCTCCTGAGTGCAGGTATTGCACGACACCATTTTAAACCCATCTATTCAACCACTCAGCTTTCCAAAGAGCTAATTCATGCAATATATTCTTTTCATTCTGCTAATTTAGATTCAACACAAAACAAAAACTTATAATTGGAAAACTGGGTCTATAATTTATGACATTTTGATCACTAAGATTATGCTGCAAAGCCTTAGAAAGAATTCTCGAAATACATCTAATGTGAAACAAGAAGTTAATTTCTAAGGTAACTTGGAAGCTTTGATAATGTACTGCCTGGCTGTTCACTTCACCAAAATATACAATGTGGTCCTAAAGGTAGGATAAAGATTAGGTAGGCACCATGTCCCAATTGCTCGCTCCTTCCTTCCTTCCTTCCTTCCTTCCTTCCTTCCTTCCTTCCTTCCTTCCTTCCTTCCTTCCTTCCTTCCTTCCTTCCTTCCTTCCTTCCTTCCAACATAGACTTGAGAAATTGGCAGGCTATGACTCAAACTACCAGGTTCCAACATTATCATTCTTTACTAGAATGCTTCTATGCTTCTCAAAGACTTTCAGGGATTCTTAGAAAACAAAAATAATAGAATCTGTTTTACTGGAAAGCTGTCCACTTACTTCTGAAGATAATGGTAAGCCAGGATGATAGAGACATCCTGGGAAGTTAGAACAACCACCTCACCAGATTTCCTTTCGGTAAATGGCTGCTATGTAACTGGTTACACATAACATATTTGCCACTTAATCTCCAGAATACATTGCCAAAATTCCAAATATGGTCACCAGCACCCCCACCCCACACCAAAATACCTTACTTCTAATCAACTTATCCTTGCTTTCATCACAATTCTTCAAACTGCTGAAGTAGCACATCTGAGCTAGGGTGGTATAATGGTTAGGGTGTTGGACTGGAATTGGGGAGACCCAATTGTTCATGTCCACCCTCAGGCACCGAAGAGTCGGACACGACTTAACAACTAAACAACAACCCTCAGGCACAGCTCAGTCAGCAACTCTAGACCACTCTCCCCCAGCCCAGCATACATCATTGGAATGTAGGGGGGGAAATGTGAGAAGGGAACATGATGTATCTGATCTTGAGCTCATGAATAAAAGGTGGGGTAGACATCTAACTAATGGTTCAGCAGATACTGAAGACTTCCAGACAGCCACTTACTTTAGGAGCAAAAACCTAGTTTTTTATCAGCTTGTAACTTTTGAAACGTCCTTCAAAAGACGACACAGGTCTAGCTTTTTAAAAACTTTTCAAGATTTATTACAGAAACTCAGGGTCACTGCTGCTTAAGCAGCAATCTCTTATTCTGCTAAACAAAAACATTTTCTCTGGGAACAGTAGCAAAACTGTTAGGTTCTTAGTCTTGCCCAATGGCTAATTTCATTTGTTTTGTTTGACCCATACAGTTGTGACTAGAACATTTTCTCTTTTGTGTTATGTATTCTAAAATATTTTTAGAAAGTACACATAGCACTATATTTCTATTTCATACAATAACTCGAGCAAAGCTACAGTATTTGGAAAGTTAGTTTGAAACTATTGTTGTATTCTGGGTGTATTCCCAAAATTTCTCAGCAACATGCCACATGTGGTATTAAATTCTGCTATACTTATTTATTCCAATATACTTCATGATATATAAGATTCTTCATTTCAAAGCTCATCACAAACAGGAGGGAAAGCTATTGTGGTACAATCCAGCTTGTGTTCTAGCTTTTAACTAAGACTGATTAACTATTCCTGTAACAGGAGAGGAAGTCTTTAGTGTTCAATCAATGTTGCCATCTAAAGGCAGACATAATTCAAGGTGTAACTAGTCAATTATTGCAACTAGCTTCCTTGAAGTATGACTTGAAGTTTAGCTCCATTAACAGTCTGAACTCAATCTTGTTTTAATTGCGGGACTGAGATGGAGAAGTCTGGTCTAAAATCCACTTTTATTCAACAGGGCACTGAACCGCAGGAAAAAAACACAGATCACTTTTTCTATCTCTTTAGAAAATTGAATCCATACTGGATAGGCCATAAGCAAGCAATTTCTACCCTAATGCTTGGTTTTATCTCTAAAACGGCACTGCTTAGAGAAATGAGCAACCTGACATGGAAATACAACATGATTTCAATGCTGCTCAATTTGAAAATCTCTTCCGCCTCCCCCCCACCCCCCCAGTATTTAACTGGTAGAAAGAAGAGGAAAAAGACAACACGTATGAACATTTCTATTCTCAGCTTGACCTTAATTTGCCACTTTAAAAGCATGTTTGTTAAATTTCAACTTGCACAGCACTCATAAATCAGATAATGAGCATATAACGTAAACAAATCTCCTGAAACAACTAACGCTGATGCATTACTAATTAGTAAATCCAGCCCCCACACAAGAGTATTCTAAGAAAGTGTCTAATCTTATTTAATTAGTCATGAGTTCTACCACATGGAATCAATTCCAATTAATTCCACTAGGAGTCTCCAAACAACTAGGAACACATCACGAAAGTGGCCGGAAGCAACAACAACTGGAAATGTAGAGCGGCACACTACACCAGAAAGAAAGAAAGAAAGAAAGGAAGGAAGGAAGGAAGGAAGGAAGGAAGGAAGGAAGGAAGGAAGGAAGGAAGGAAGGAAGGAAGGAAGGAAGGAAGGAAGGAAGGAAGGAAGGAAGGAAGGAAGGAAGGAAGGCAGGCAGGCAGGCAGGCAGGCAGGCAGGCAGGCAGGCAGGCAGGCAGGCAGGCAGGCAGGCAAAAAAGAAAAACCACAAGGACAAGGATGTGGGAGAACATAACTGGACCTTCCACAACAGAGAGTATAATTTGCTTAACCACTGACAGTGTAATTGGCTGGGTGACAAATGGTACAATTGCAGTCTTTAGAAAAAAGGACATGTTTATAAAAGTGACACTAGCTTATCCCAAGAAATGTTTTTAAGCTGATGGAACAGCACTTGATGGACAAGCCACAGGCTTTTCTCACATAAAAGAAAAGAGGTCAGAAAGGACTTCATTTCAGGAGTAATTAAAATCAAGCATGCAATTTATTTAAATAAATAAATCACAGAGTTCACGTTCACGCTGCTGCTCCTGAAGCGCACAGGTTTTTTTCCCCTTAATTTAAAATAAACTGGACTTCTCAAGCATAATTTATTGATTATGTGCCATTCAAGTCCGTGTCAACATTTAGAGACCACATAGATAGATTTTCTCCAGGACACTCTGTCCTCAGCATAATTTATAGGGCCTCCTGTTGGAGTCTTTTTTCCAAAAAAAAAAAAGCCTGTCCTCAAAGGAGGGATAAATTCCAATTCTTTAACACCTGCGCACAAGAAAGAGCTCACTGAGAGCCAATTTAGTATACTGGTTAAGGCACCAGGTAGGAACCAAGAGACCATGAGTTCTAGTCCTGCCTTAGGCACGAAGCCAGCTGGTAACCTTGGGCAAGTCACGCTCTCTCAGCCCTAGGAAGGAGGCAATGGCAAACCACTTCTGAAATATCTTGCCAAGAAAACTGCAGGGACTTCTCCAGGCCGTCACCAGGAGTCAAGACTGACTTGAAGGCAATGAGAGCCAGTCTGCTGTGGGGGGTAAAGGCACCAGGCTAGAAACAGAAGACTCTGAGTTCTAGTCCCGCCTTAGGCACAAAGCCAGCTGGGTGACCTTGAGCCAGTCCCTCTCTCTCAGCCCTAGGAAGGAATGGCAACCACTTCTGAAATATCATGCCAAAAAACCTACAAAGACTAGTCCAGGCAGTTGCCAGGAATCAACACTAACTCAAAGGCACCAAAAAATCTGAAATCCTTAAAGTGAAAATTTCCTGAAAGTAGCCTAATTTTTACTTTCCTGATCAGTTAAATGTTTTGCCATACACACAATGCTGTACAAATAGCCAATTTTGTCTCTTACTAATGGTGTAATGATTTTGTAACAATCTCCGCTTTACTTGAAGAATAAACATAATTTGAGGGTTCCTAATAAAGTAGAAAGGCAATTAAGGGTGGCATTTTTAGCTATACTTTTTCCACTATCAATCCTGTACATAGTTTTGCTTAGTAAGCCATTCGGTTCCCCAGTATTACAGTATTGTCACTCACATGAGGATCACATCATCACATCTTGTGTAGTACCAGCAATAACCTTCTACCAAGAGGAAATAAAATAAGCCAACAAAGAAAAAATGTCATGGTGAGTTTCAGTTATTGTTAAACAAGTAAAACACCCTAGTGATCATTAGCTATTCCGACACAGTACTACTAGCAGGTCATATTTTGGTTAAATGACCAAGAATAACTGGCAGATCTACTCAACGGGATCTAAAACTGAGGTGATAGGATTGTTTTGAATGAAAAGCTAAGAACTTTCTCTTTTTCTCCCATCACAAATTTGGGGAAGGGAGCAAATGCAAGACCTTATGCTTGCGGGGGGGGGGAGGACTGTGCACAACAGAGTACTGTGACCTGTAGGCATCTGGGGTGTAAAGATTTTTATTTAGTAATCTAGCAATCACATGTGACTTACTTGTATTTTCATAAAACTGTAAAAACCTGGCTCTTTCAAAGATCGGCTGAGATGATCTAATCCCCAATAATATATTTGGGTCTTTAAGTGAGCTTCCTCCCAGTGACATTCGGTATTTATCATTGCTGTTTTGTTATTGTCCTTTTCTTCTTCCTTTCATACTGTTATTTTAAACCTTACTTTGTAAGTCACCTAGAATTATTTCAGTGCTTCAGGTTATTGTGCTTTTCTTATTGTTTTTATGCTATCATTTTAAACCTACCCAGAATTACTTCAGGGCTTGAGGCAACATACAAGTGAATGGGTGGATAAATAAATATATAAATGCAACAGCAGACCAGCTGCCTGTCAAGAGTATGTTCACTCCATTAATTTCTATTGCTATAACTAATCGGGGTACTGCAAAACAGACTAAGTCTCTTTTTAACACGCTTGCAAAGAAAGCCAAACTCAAATGGACCTGATTCAACATCTCAATTCTTATTCAGTAGCAGGGAACAGGACAGTATTAAACTATATGCTAGATTCATTGTTATACAACTATCTTCAGACAAAGCAATTTTATAATTCAGAGAATTTGGTACTTTGAAAGTTCAAGCAAGTGTAAGTTTAAAAATTGAGGTTTCTATCTCAAGCATAAAATAAATATAGGACTAAGACATTTTTCTACAAAGCCTCACCAAGGGGGAAAAAAAAAAGTAAATTGGTCAAAACCCAATATTCTTTCAGCTCCTCAAACCAATCTACAGATTCAAGAATAGCTTGACCCTCTCTTCCTGGGACTGAATCTTTCAGAGAACAAAGAGAAGAACTGCAGATCTGCACACTGATTCATGCAAAAAAGAAAATCAAACACAGAGCTACTACACCGTGAAAATGTCAAGCTGGAACTCTGGTCCCTAACTTACTAGCTTTTCAGCCCCAAAGAGTTTTTCCATGGTCAAGTTGTTCAACCCCCTACTTTCATTCTCAATTAGCATAATCCAGAATCATCCTATATACATTTCTACCAGATTAGACTTCCAATGGGTCTCTACATTTCAGGAAATGTGCAAGAGAATGGGAAAGAGAGTGAGAGGTACAGAATGCATGGCTAATGAGGTTTATCCCAGGTCAATCCCAGGCGAGGGAGCGTGAGAAATCCCTGCAGAGAACTGAATGACACAAAATCCTTGCTACACTGAAGATACTGCAGTTTTTCTACCTCTTTAGTCTCTTGGCAATTATCAATTTGGCAGAGAATAAATAAACTTTGAACATACGGACGATGGTTGAAGTTCATCTTAAATTATTATAGCCAATTGTAAAATAACATTAGATCTGTTTCTCTGCGAAGATGATTATGTCTTGCTTTAATGAAGGTATACTTACACTATAACTGGAAAAGCATTATTTTCCATTATATGCTATAGATATAGGAGCTTTATCTACACAGCTCTTCATTTGGCACACCTCTCAACCACTAAAGTAACTTAAACCAAGCTTCATATTGGTTCAATCTAATCAAATATTTTCCACTTGTACTGCTGTTTTGCAGAAACATTACGACAAGCACCATTGGTCCATCTTGCTTTAAACAATTTGTATAACAAAGCAAACCAAACAGTAGGCTTACATATCAAATTCCAAAAACTGCCAGAAGATCACTTTCATTTTTTTAGCCTAATAAGCAAGGACAATCATCATCCATTTCATTGGATGCTTGAAGTTATTTCTATACAGAATAATTTCATGTTCGTTGCTGCTTTTCCAATATGGTATCAAGTCAATGTCAGCTACAATAAAGCAAATCTACAATGAAATAAATAAAATAACAAATTTTGATCACTATTAATGCTCTTACTCAGGCCAAGTGTAGTCAGTCTCTTACAGACAGTGCAGTAGCAGGTGAAATATTTCTGTTGTGCTTCTTAAACATTCAATATAAAACGTTATTTTATTATACTACATTGAGGTTGGGCACTGAGGTAAGGCATAATGTTATCTGTTTAGCTGTGGCCTAGCCATTGTCTGAATCAATTTAGGTTTATAAATCATGTTGTACACTGAGTGGCCTGCAATAAACCAGCTAATTAGTTTGTTAAATTGTTAACAAACCATGGATTACTGCACCATGTGAACCAGGTTCTCAAATACTGTGTTTTATGCTCTTGCTCAATTCATTATGTTTTCCCCTGTTTAGAGTATTACCGAAACAGATCAATTGTTAGTGTTACAGAGCACAATGATATATATTGGGGTACTTTCTAATTTGTTTGAAAGCCTGAATACCTAGTTAAATACAAAGAGGCCATTGTTTTGTGTTTTGTACTGCAGTTTCATTCTGAAATATGCCCACTTCCAGAAATATATTGAGAAAGTTCTGCTGGAAATACAGATGTATGTCACATGCATTCTTCACTAATACTAAGCCAATCAAAGAAAAATACTGTATGATGGACAAAGTACTGTTGAAATCGCCAAATGTTTATCCAAAAGTCCAATTGAGTTCATTAAAATGTACCCCAAACCACTGAATTAGATTGCAGCACTTGTCTATCCTATCTTTATTTCCAGACCAGATAAATTAGGACATTCTGATGTGGCCACCCACACTCCAATCTCTTATGCTGACCGGGTTGTGATCCCATGGCTACTGCTATGATGCAGGCACATCCTCTCAAAGCACAAGATAACTAGCTAAACATGCATACATTTCTACATAATCAGTCCTAATAAAGATATTGTTTAATATAAAAAATCCCAAATCCACTAACAAGGCAATATGTATTAATTTATTTCTTTGTCTTGGAAGTTCACAATTTGCTTCCAATTTGCTTGCATCATAACAATTCTGAAACTTATATGTTTACACTAGAAACTAAAATCTATTATGGAATCAGTTTAAAAAAAAAATTGCTAGATATTTTTTTTCAAACATCCTTCAAAGATGCTAGTGGCCTAAACTAAGTTAGAAGACCTGAAGTGTCAGATTATATTGAAACATAATGTAGAATTTTAAGATTAAACCATGATTTAGTTTACATGAAAGTAGGAATATGAATATGCAAAATGCTGAGTTTGAGTATTTCATATTCCATTCTTATAAAGCAGATTTTAGTTTGGTGCAGAGATAAGCAACCTTCTTTTCCACATATATGGAAACAGAGAGAGAGAAAGAAAGAAAAACACATACACGTATACATTGCCTAGCTGTGGAGTCCTTGGGGTTCTCTGAGCTTGGTTCTTTTCTCGCAAACGTTTCATTACCCGGCCTGGTAACATCTTCAGAATGGCATGGGGTTTGCTCTCTGTTAGGGTTAGAGTTAGAGTTAGGGTTAGGGTTTAGAGCAAACCCCATGCCATTCTAGCACTGAAGATGTTACCAAGCTGGGTAATGAAATGTTTACAAGAAAAGAACCAAGCTCAGAAAACCCCAAGGACTCCACAGTTCAACCCTGAGCTACACATATTCCCTTCTATTGATATTGCCTAGCTTCTGAAGGGCAAAAGACCATGGCTAGTGATATGATCTATTCTGATGCCAGATCTTAAGAGTGAGAATAGGATAGTTTTTAAAGGTGAAGTATGTATATTGCCCCCTCTCCCCCAAGAAAATGTTAAAAAAAAAATGCTGCCCAAAATAGTTTTTTTGTGCCAAATTTTAGCAGTGTGACTTTGGGGGGGGGTCATTAACAACTAATGGGGCAATCAGATTTGGTTTGCATACCCCGTCAATTTGCACAGAACTTGCGATTTAAAGCAACGTCCAGTTCACCAAGTAAACAACAAAACCAATCCAACTTTATTTAGCAATTGGCTAGAATTTATTTTAAGCAGTAATTATTGGCTTTTGCATACAAACAAAATGGGAATCTGCTGAAATGAAGCACATTTATTTATAAACAAATCTCCATGAAAGAAACAGAGGGGAAGAGAAGATCTGCAGGATAACTTATTATACAATGTTGAATTATGGTTTAACATTACATACAAGACAGCCTAATGACTGTGAACAATGTGAACTGTTTTAAGATGAGGGAATGTTCATTATTGGTAAGTTTCATATATCGTCTTTAGAAAGCCAGAACTATAAAGGCTGTCAATTGATTATTTTCAAAATAAAATTATTCACTGAGAGTGGGGGAAAGGAAAGGTGAGGAAATTAAATTGACACTGTAGAATCATAAAAGCAGAGTTACATTACTGTTTCTACATATAGTAGAAATAAACGGAGATCTTGCATAATTCATCAAGCCTTTTCCTATTTTAAGGGGGTGCCAGTTTCAGTTCTCTTACTCCTTAGTTTCTCAATCTTATCAGAACACCAGTGATTCTGCATGTCAGGAATCCCATAGTTTAGAATAAAATGCATCCAATCCATACATCACAGTAATGATGAATTATGGGACTATACAGTGAAATAGCATCCTTGGAACTTCTAGCCATCTTTCAATGTCCTATTTGTTTCTTCAACATGTTGCCCAGAGCAGCACATTCACTTTCCATTTTGAAGGTTTATTAAGTTTAAAGTGTCTTTACAGTGTGACAGACTCATGTCAGCTTAACATTTTCTCTGCTTTTAAGAGACCAGTTTAGCCAGACGATTGAAGATCACTAATGTGATCTTAATTTATCTGTATGTATCACTGTTTTTCCTGTCTGTTTTAAACTCTGAATTGACTTGAGAGTTCAGCATAAAATAAATTCCTGAATAATATTTCGATATAGATCATGCTGCATATTGTTTTGAGGCTAATTCACAATGCATAGAAATAACTTGATGACTCAACTGAACATGTGTAAATAGAGGTGTCCCCACTTGTATCTTGATCAGCAACACAACCAAAGTGGATGTACCAAATCAATATTTTTAGCTCTAAAATGTTTGCACATCGAAAAATGAAAATAGAATTAATGTCTGTCAGAAGCATAGGAGTCAACAACAACAAGCACTATTTAATGCACATATATAGTCTTTCTAGTCCTGCTTCCAATCCACCTCCTATTATTTAGAATTAGAAAATGCTCAGATTGTGCAATATCCATGACAGCTCTGAAGAATTCCTAGGTAAAGATGGCTTATGACATTTCAACCTACGCTGTGAAGCCATACTCTCAATGTGAGCCACATTACAATGTGTTTCCAGCATGAAATCTTCAATTACTGTATAACACTATAAATATGTTCAGAAATAATGCCACTAATGTGTTGAGAAAAAGAGGAGAGTAAGGGAAATTTATATGTTTTAAATCAACAGAATTGACTATGGGCAGTTGTTTACTGAACAGTCTTCACACTCCTATATACCTGTTTGCCATGGGACAATTTATCAAACTGAAGCTGAAAACAGAAATCTGGAGGAAAAATGCTATCGGCATACATAAAATGTCAAACAAATTCTAAACCAAGATAAAGAATATTTAAAGGAGGCCATGTAATCAGCATCCAAGCAATAAAACCATGACTAATAATCCTTTAGACGTTTCACTGGGGAAGTTGTCATACTAAAGTCAACACAATGGAATTCAAAACACATTGCTGCAATTCCTGTGCTGGGAAAGGATTCAGAATTCCAGATTTAATAAATCTGCTTGGTTTTTACCTGAAACAGATGTATCTTATTACATTACTGAATGCATATTCCACCTTTTCTTATTTTATCCCTACTATAATCCTGTGAGGTTAGTTGGGCTGAGAAAGTATGACTAGCGAGAAGTTGTCCAGTGAGCTCCCTGGATGACCAGAACTTGAACTCAAGGGTCTAAGCCAATACAGTAATACTGAATGGATGTGTCAACAGAGTTTATTGAGTTTATTGAACACACATTGCTTTATTTTAAGTCCTTGAGAAAGTATCTAAAGGAATTAAACAGTTATTCTAGGAGACTGTTGAATGCTTAGATCTGGGGGAAAGGGCAAAAGGAACTTGTTTGAAAAAAACGATGTATGGCAATACGTGCGTGTGTGTGTATATATACACCAGAAGACAGCGGTGGTGATAGATGTAGCAGTGCCAAGTGACAGCAACACCAGGAAGAAGGAGTAGGAGAAGCTGGAGATGTACCAGGGCCTGAAGGAGGAACTAGAGAGAATGTGGAAAGCGAAGGCCAGTGGTGGCAGGAGCACTTGGGGCTGTGACTCCTAAGCTGGGAGAGTGGCTCCAACAGATCCCAGGAACAGCATCAGAGCTCTCTGTGCAGAAGAGTGCAGGGGTAGGAACAGCTCAGATCCTGTGCAGAACCCTCAAACTCCAAGGACCCGAGATTGAGGAAGACACATACCACCCACATCCCCAAGAGTGAGAAGGGATCTGTGTGTGTGTGTATACACACACACACACACACACACCATTTTTCTTTTTAAACCAAAGCATGCTGGTCTATAGGGAGACAGATTTATACTGTCATCATATATTGCCCCAAGAACCATTGCAGAAAGGAAATATTAATATTTGAGACAAGAAAGCTAACATTACAATTAAGCTAACACCAAATTACTCAGCCATAACCATAAAAAATCACTGTCAAAGATACTAAGTTTTGGACATTACAAAATTAAATTGGGACATATGTTCAAAAGAAGCGCTCAATTCTTTTGGAGGAGTTGTAGGCTCTGCATCCTTCTAAAAAAAAAAAGATGCTAATAGGTGCCTTTATTTCATTCCAAACTAATGGGGAGAACTAAAGCTGTGTGGTCACTTTGTCTCTCCTTCCCAAGATGATTGTTGTGTCTAAGATTTGAGCTATCCATGAAGAAACCAGTGGAGGAAGAAGAAAGCAAGAAATGGCTGCCCACTCATTATATCTGAGCTACATCTGTGCAAAATGACACTTTCAGGTTATAAGACTGTCAAACTTACAAAATTAGTTTATTGGATTACCACCCTGGTAAATTATGTGCAAGGCAGTTGCCACGACAACTTCTTCAGTTACATGGCCAAAAATAAACAGAACAAACTTTCTCAAGGCATATTTCTTGCATTATGAACCGAAATGACTTTAGCTATTTTAGAACTCCAAAATCCAATACTTGGAAGTTCAGGCCTGAAACGTCCTCCCAGTTTAGCTGTTTTCAAAATCTCAGTTCTAAAATCAATACTTTTGTCAATCACCAGAATTTAACTGCTTGATTTCTAAATGCTCACCCCCAAAACTTAAACAAATAAAGATGTTTTCAAGTTGAGCGTGACTCTTTGTGATGGCATACATGGAGTTTTCTTGGGAGTGTTACATTAATGTGGTGCTACTGCTTTCTCCCAAGATGAAGGGGTTTTTCCCCATAATTTCCCACTCCAGCCTCTGGTCCTAGGATTCCCTGGCAGCATCCCATCCAGATACGAACCAACCCTTTCTAGCTTCACAAGCCAGAAAAAGTCAGCCAGATGCTGCCACGTTCAACCCCATTTGGATTGATATTATCCACAATATGTACCTATATTTAATATCGATTAGCATGTTAGCCCATTCCAGAGTCACTTATGCTTAAGCAACCAACTAAAAGTAGAGAAATGTCTCCACTATTCCCATCTTATTTTTCATCTCCATGAGCACCCAGGAATCTCTTTTCAAAAAGTAATTATTTTATATGTCACAATTTCAATCCAAAACAAGCCTCTGTGACATTTTTACTGCTATTTTTGGGGAAAAAATGAAAATAAAATAAACCTAGAAAATACCAACTGGTTCCTAGAATACTGACTGAAAAGATACAGAATTAGCAAACTACATCCAGCAGTGATTGTGACATCCAGGACACACTAGATGGTTGTGTGGTATAATACACTACACATGGCTTAATGTTAACATTAAGTGTACCATGAGAACATGGCCATTGTTTATTCTGATAGTTCTGTTGTTTATGAACTGCATTTATTATTACTGCAGATTTTATCTAGGTTATAGCGCTATTCTGCATTATTGTTTATTTTTCTATTACAGTTTTATGTTATACTTTATGCTTTCCATTGATATATGCATGGCTGGAGGACTGAAATTATTGCAAAGTTTAAAAGCACAATAAATAATGATAACAGTAGTGAAAACAATGTGCTACTGACAATATTATTTCCAGGATAATATCCTTCCACATTATCTGGGAAAGGAAGTTGGAGAAGAACCATGAAGCCCAACACATAATGCAAAGGATGGATAGACACCAAACTCAAGTGTTAATTTCAAGACTGGCTTAATTCAAATGTGAATGTCAGCAGCTTTGTGTGAAAGACTGTGGGCAGCTGAGAAAGGAATGGAAGGAAGATTAGATATAAAAAATCAAGAGACAGAACATGAGTTTGTTGGCAGCTTATCTCATGAAGAACAACTCAGCCTAGGAAACCTGGGAAAATTCCACCTGAATGAACTCACTGTAAGTGAGGGTGGGAAATTCCTCTTGTAGTTTCCAAAATTCTGTAGTTACCTCCAGACTAGCATTAAATATACTTTAGTGAAATCTGTTAAATTCTTGATCTTGCCTAGCTCTTTGTATCACATCATACCACTTTGTATCAAGTCACATACAAAAGATTTCCCATTAGTAGCATTGAACCACAGACAATCATTAAAAAAAAAAAAAAACTGTAATCCAAGGCCATAGCCAGGAAGCCAAACATCCCTCACAAAATAAAATCAAAATTGGGTCTCACAATCTATGATCTAGGTATACAAATCCCTCCCCTTTAATACTGCCACACAGACACCATTGCTTTTCCTGGGATTGAGTCATTCATTCCGTATAAACTCTATTATTTGTTTTGCTTATAATTAGACTTTCCATCCACAAATTGCAATCAAGGCTGATAGTCATAGCAACAAAACAAAATACAATTAAAAATGCATTACTAAAAAAGACATTGCAGACACAGAGTTCAAGGAAGTATATAAGGCTCTAAATATCACATTTTATCCTTAAAAGCTGTGAGACAGAATGGCTTTCATTAGGTATGCTCTGCTTCTCAACCAATGGGAATTTGATCTCAGGCTTTCACATCCCTCCTGAATCCTCTAACTGCTGTATTATCTATGTTACAATATGCATCTGTAGACATAAAACAGAATGTATTCTTTCCAACTGGAGAATTCTTTGTCCTGCTCTGAAGTCTTGGCCAAAAGGATCAACCCTCCAAAGACACCAATATTCCGTATTCTGAAACAAGTACCTTGCATATTCATACTCAGAATTACAATCATACAGCACCATGGAACCATTTTTTTTCATAGTCCAATCCTGTACCGTGTATAATTAAGCATGCTTCATTCTGTAGTTGACTGAGCCGTAAGATTTAATCAAGGCAGAGAGATTATAATTATTCCTTTCCTTGCACACAACAGTCAAGAGTAGCAAACACTTCTTACTTGCTTCTATTACCCAGTTATAGATTCTGTAGTATAAAATGCATGATTTTATAACCCTGTTCATCTGTGGTAATCATGACTTCAAGCATGGTATGCTGAATCAAAAAAAAAAAAAAAAAGTAGGACTTCTAGCCTTTGGGGTTTTTTTAAAAAATTTTTAGTTGAGTTTCAGAAAAGAGTAAAATACAGAAAGATCAAAAAGAAGAAGAAAAAATAACAAGAGAGAGAAAAATACAAAAAAAGCCTTTGGGTTTTTTTTTTTAATTGTTCCCCAGTGTATATTTGATGCAGTGACAAAGCCTTAGGTCTGAACCCAGGTGTTCCCATTAAGAGAACTGCAGATAAAAGGAATATCATACGCTGAATGTATGATATTCTATCTTGCATTCAGTCAGGACACACAATTTCTCCTGCAGCAATATTGTGAGGTAGATCTGGTGCAGAGAAGGTATCTCGGGCCCAAAGTCACCCTCTGAGATTCCACCGGTGAGGGTGGACTGCAACCTGGGTTTTTCAAGTGGTAGGTCAGCATCTTAACAACTCTAACCCACTGGTTCTCTCAATTACTGTTGCAGAACCACTGTATATGATCATACTAGTAGCTGACCCAATGTAAGACAGCACTACTTTCCTGCACTGAAAGTCATGCAACATAAAGTTGCATGTTTATCTGTATTAGAAGATTTCCACAGTTCCCATTCATAGAACCAGTGAGGCAGTTTACAGCAAATTGCTGTAGTCAAGTACTAAAACAAAATGTTTAGATAAAATCTAGAAATTCAGGACAATTTTAAATACTACACTTAGCCTACATTTATGTGTATTATCTTCTTTATTTCCCCTTCGACATTGTTTCTTTTGAGATAAAATTTATTAATGTTTTATTGGAATTTTAAAAAAAAGTAAAACAAGCCAGTTTGGTCTAGTGGTGAAGGCTCCAGGCGAGAAAGCAGGAGACAGTGAGTTCTGGTCCCACCTTAGTCATGACAGCCGGCTGGGTGACTTCGGGTCAGTCCCTCTCTCTCAGCTCAACTCACCTCACAGGGTTGTTGTTGTGGGGAAAATAGGAGGAGGAAGGAGTATTATGCATTTTTGCCGCCTTGAGTTATTTATAAAGTAATAAAGGCGGGATAAAAAAATCTGAAAAACCAACAAAATAGAAGGATTTTTTTTAAAAAAAATTCTCAGGTGCCACTTTTGAAAGAAATCTAATTTTGTCATGATCTGCTAAAAGGACACAGGTCAGGAAGCTGAGGAACCAAAAGGCAGTACAGTAACTCAGCAAAGCAGTTCGAAGGCCACTGCTAACCCAACTTTAGGGTCCAGCAGAGCCATTGGTAGATGGAACTATATGTCCATAAAGCAATTAAAATTACTATATTCATGTGCAATCATGTTTACATGGAGAAAGTTCATTTTTCTGGTAATCGTATTAGGATCTTAACTTCAAAGTCACAGGGTCACTTCACATAATCCATTATTTGATTAATTATGGTTTGCTGAAGATGGCACAACTGGCTTCCCATATAAAGCTTAGACCATGATGGCTTACCACAATGACTGACTGTCTACACTGTGCTAAGCCAAATAAACCACATTAATTTGAATCCAGCCACAGAACAGAGAGATGTGAAGTATTGTTTACCTACTGTTCACAATGCCACGTGTGCGTCTTAGAGAGTATTAACAGAATTTCCATTGCAAATAGTGCTAGGCATTTAATAGCCTGTAATTTAAAACACTGAGTATCCACTTTGCTGTTTTAATTACAAGTTGCTTGTTGTGAAAATTATGTTTTACCTTTAATTGGTTTATCGCATGCTATTGTTTTTACATTTTGTAGCTTAAGGTAATGTATAAAGGACAGTATATAAATACCCTAAGTTCAACGTATTATTGACTAGAAATTTCATTTGCATCTCCTGGTTTCCTAAAAGGTCTCACATGTGTTGATGAAACCTAAATCCTTCCTCTAAAAGCTAACTTAATTGCTGTTATTACTATACCCAATCATTGGCAAAGCAGAAAATATTCAAATAGGTTTTATACCCAATGTCCTCCAGACAGAAGATTATTCTTGGATCTTCACTAGAGAGAAGACTACAGAAATGCATCAGGAAAGTTTTTCTAAGTCTGAAAATACCAGAGAACAAAGTTGTTTTGCATTTAACTTCTGTTTATCATTGTGCTGCTGCTGAAGTCATACCCTGAAAAATTGCCAACTCCACTCAAGACTTCATAAAAGATAAAAACAAAAAAGTGTTCAAGTCATAATCTGTCCTTCGGTCCTCAAAGAGTTGCCAACATCTCAAACAGTACATGTGCCCCTTAATAGCAATGGGGTGGAGAGCTCATGAATCTCATTTGTGGTCTCCACAACGTTGACATTGTACCACTGAAAATCAGGAGTGCAACTATCAATTCAGACAGGTGAAAAGGGTGAGAATGGGTAGGGCTCAGTTTACCAAATGCAAGATTTCTGAAAGTGAAACATGTCTATGCTCTTGTTTAGACAGTAGGTTAAAAATTGGACTGAAAATGTTCAGCCCTGCTCCATCTGGAGATGTCACCAGAAAATTTCCCGTGTTGTTCCAGACAACCAATAAGCTTAAGCTGATGCACTCAGGCTAGAAAATGTGGCCCTCCAGATATTACTGAAATAATAACATTAACTGAATTGGCAATTGCAGCTTCTCTGAAAGTCAAAACAGCAAAACTAGTGAAAGAAGATAGCAATCACTTTCTCTTTCCCAAAGCACAGGTATGTTCAAACACCTTACTTAAGGCTCTTCTTGCCACTTTCAGAGACTCCCAATTTTTGAAGCAAGTCCAGCAGCTATGCTTTTAATAAACTTCTCTATTGCCCAAGCTTTTGTGTAAATCACACAATAAAAGCTCGATCAGCAATGCTATGGAAAGTTCCACCTACCAGTTGCTCCACCTCCAACTTTTACAGTCGCCTTCACCAACCTGATGCCCACCAGATGTGTTGGACTTCAATTTCTCTACTTATGTAGAGTAGGAATGATGGGCGCTGAAACCCACAAGGGCTGGACAATACCAGTTGAGGGCACTGACATCTACAGGGAAGGAGGAAGCAAATGACACATGTCATCATGCCTCCATACAAATGCAATGTATGTGCTTGCATGAGTCATCACAATGCAATTACGTAATTTCATCATTTGTGCAATGACAACGTGATGCATGTGACATTCTGATATCATGGCAACTTGTTAAAGACAGTGCTGGCTTAGGGAAAAGGAGGGAACTCATCTGAAGAGCACTAGAGTGAAGAAATCTGTTCCAGAAGACATAAACACCAGGCTATGGGGCAACCCAGGCTTCTCTGTACAGCATGCAAGTGACGGCAATGAAACATGCATGTAACACTCCCCAATACGCCCCTCTAACTGCATCAGGCAAAGCAGCTAGGCATGACAAGAGTTTAAGCTCAACTTTTCTGGAGAACCACAACTTGGGAAGGCTGTTGGATAACCAACATAGGAGAGAAGACCAGAGAGCCTGGGTTGGAGGCATTCATGAAGCTGTGACTAAACCACGGTTTAGCATAATCCCTAAGCTCTGCCATTCAGGCAGAAGCAACAGAGGGCCTCCAAAGTGGGGCCAATTACCCAGAGAGACCTCTACGCCAAAGGCCCAGTGCACAAACCAGCAAACCCACAAGGTTTTGCACACCAAGGTGAGGCTGGTTCCTGCAACATGCACAAGCCCAGTTTACTAAGCCACAATTGGCTGACCTCCCCACAACAAACCCAAACCTGCTTTGTTTAGCCACCGTTTATTAAAAAAGCAACAGCGGGCCAGGTCCCTGCATCGCGGAAAGCCTTACGGGTTTTCGCCACCATTTCCTGGGTTCGCACAACCAGGAAGCCCCGGTTGCTTCACGCGACCCGGGAAACCCGGGTTGGCTCAGCCAGGATTTCCTGGGGCCATGCAACGCTGGAAGCGCTGGGTGACTTAGCCGTGGCTTGCCCAGGTCTTGCCGGGGGGGGGGGGGGGGGCTGGGCAGCTTCGCCCGCCTTCCCACAACGCCTGAACCCGCAAGCGAGCTCCCCCGCCCACCCGCCCGCACTCACCAACTTGGGCTTATTCTTACTCTCCTCCTCCGCCGGGCGCCCGCCGCTGCCGCCCCGCCTCGGGGTCCCCTTCCCCGGCGGGTCCTCGCCACCGGCCCCCTGGCCCTCCATGCCTTCTTTTTGCTGGCCGCCTGGCTCGCCCGCTCGCCCGCCGCGGCTGTCAGGGCGCTCAGGAGCGCCTCTGCGCATGCGCCGTCGAGAGGGGAACGAGGCGGCGGCGGCGGCAGCAGAAGCATCCTCCCTGCCTGTCTGCCCAGGGCTGCGAGAGTCGCCCGCCAGGGCGCACGCGCGGGAGCGCGCGCTCCCTCTCCCCCTGCGCACGCGCGCTCCCCGGGGCCCGCCGAAGCCGCCGTGCTGGGCCGCTGCCCTCACCTCAAGGCTGGTCAAAGAGGACCCGGAAGCGTCTGGGGAGAGAGGGCGCGAGAGAGGAAAGCCTGGCGGAAGTCAGAGCCCGGGCTGGAAGGGGAGGCGGGGATGTGAGTGGTAGGATAGGGAAGCTGTGGAGGAAGAGGGGGAGGGAGGGGAAAGGCTTGACTAAACGCCCATCACCTGGGGAACTTTTTTTTTTTTTTTAGGGAGTTCATGATGAAACTAGGCAGGCTTGCAATAAAGCAAGGCATATATAACCCACATGCCCATAAAATAATATCTTTAAATGCATGCGCAGATCAGGGCTGTGGCTGCTTAAAAAATCACTTGCAAGAAGTGTTTCAGAACTGAAGCAGCAGCAGCAGACAAAAGCTGTTGATGCATTTATAAACCACTTTGGTCAAGGTGATGTTAAACAGGGCCCAAAAGTAACACTGACAGCCAATGCAATAATAATAGTAAAATGCAATAATACACAGTAAGAGAAATACACTATAACAATGGTTAGAAAGTGCAATGAATAATTGAGCCACTGTGCTGTTCTTATTGTTGCAAAGCTTCTAGAACCCCAACATCCTGGTAGGACCCTTGTATAATGCTAGACTTTACATGCGTACTTATGTAGTATTAATGATGTGCTGTATTTTTTAAATTCTGTGACTTGGTCTTGGACCATAAATAAATAAATGCCAGGCTTTGACCCTCCTTTAATTATCTTTTCTCCGGCTCAGTGCTCCAAGCAACATTGTGTGACTGAGAGCTATTATTTAACTAATATTTCATACAGTCTTTTGGAATACAGTAATACTACACTGGGATGGTAATAACCACAGAGGGTCAAGTCTCTGCCCTGTTCCGACATTAATTGGGGGAAGTTCAAAGGCAAAAGGATCAGAGATAAACCACGTTGCTTTTTACTTTTTTTTTTCCTTACCCATCTTCCTCACCCAACCTCAGTCATTTTATCTACAGCCCAGATAGTTAATTTATGGTTTGCCATGTAGCCATCTGAATAAATTAATTAAACCAAGATTAAAACTAGCCAAGCTTAGCATGGAGAACAAAAGTAATGCAAGGCATTCAGTTTTCCTCTCAGTCATGGAAAATCATTGAATAACTTCAAGTCTGTTATTGTCTGTATTTGCATAACATACTTATTCATGGTTGACTGGACCATGGCTTATCCAATGTTCTTGGTTTGTACAATACACAGGCTGCATTGCTACCACAAGAGAAAGCCAAATGGTTTACTAAGCCCAACCAGCTATACGTGCATAACCCACTAGGCTAAACCAAAAAATTACCATGTTTTACTGCAGTGTGTAAATCCAGCCCATGACTTGGCCTAGACCAATGGTTCTCAAGCATCTTGGTCCCAAGGACCCTTTACATACTTAAAAATTATTGAGGACCCCAAAGAGTTTGGGGTTATATGGGTTGTATCTACTGATATACTGTATTAGAAATTAAAACTCAGAACTGTTAAAATATTTGACTTCATGGACCCCATGAAAGGGTGTCAGGGACCTTCAGGGGTCCCCAGACCACACTTGTTGAGAACTGCTGGCCTCGTCTTTTCAAAAGTTATAACTAGGGCTCTCCATTTGGCTACAGACACTATTCTTTTTAACTTCAACATTAGGGAGTGACTGTCAGAATATCAGCATTGTTACAGCAATCATAAAATGGTAGTAGTTAATGCTCATTTAATAACTATGCAGTGTATAAAATGAAGGCATCTTTTGCAGGGGTGACAACTCATTTTGTTGATTAACAAGAGTTCCTACAAGCGTGGAATATTCTACCTTCAGTTGAACATTCATCCCACCTTTCTGACTGATGTCAAACAACTTGAGCGTAAATGTTTCAACCTGTGCCTCCTTCATCATGTGATGCATGAGCTTTTCACCAAATGTTCTTATTAAGTTTTTTCTGGAAATGGAATGTTCTTTGGCACAAGTGATGCGCTTTTACTATATGATCCTGAATATTGTACAGAGAGGTTCACATGCAATACTTTGATGCACACCGGTATGTATTTATTAAATTTCTTGAATGCTTCATGGATTCAACCACTTCCTTCCCCCCCCAGGTACAAAAAGCTCCTAAGCCTTGAAAGTTCATCAGAGTGACTTTGAGCTTGTTCTTGCAGATACAGATGCATAAGGCAAGGATCCAAGAAATTCATCAAGAGCACTCTCTGTGGAGAAGCCTTCAAAATTGCCTTAGGAGCAAATACATACAGATCTTTAAAAATACTAATTTCCTGTTTGATTAAGCAGAACATCAATGCATGGTCAGTATGATTTCTGTTGATATGGAAACCAAAAGGCTAAATCTAAGGTTAAAAGCAATACTCATTGTGCAGATGGGGGAAATTACTGAGTATTAATTGCTTTCAATTATTTAACCATAATTTGCAGCTGTAACTACTGCTGTCATCATCCTCTCCTAAGGATATGTTCTGGGAGAGGGAAAGTAATAATGGCCACTTTCATATACTACACTGACCCATGGTTAATTTTTTATGGTCAGTTGAAAATTCAGTTACCTGGATTTGCCCAGCACAGTGAATCAGACTGCTTACATTTGTATGATGACAAGTCACAAATGATCCAACCATGTTTTAGCCCAGTTTGTGATACTCTAAACTGTGTTGACTGTAGTTCAGCGTGTCACATGAATTCCAACAGTTGGGATATTTAAGTAAACCCTGAGTAAGCCTATGGGTTGAACACTGACACAATCAACCACATTTTAGTTAGCCTGCTGAGCAAACTGAACCAACGACATTTAATAACAACTGCTGGTATGATGCTAAGCTAAGTTTCACTGAAATGTGGTTTATTGAATTAACCTGATCTACATTCATGCAACCTTTTGAACTATGGCATTTTTTAATTCACTTGATGAACATAAGATGTATGCAAGCATCTTCTCTGTCTTAATTACTTGCAAAATGATTATGAAAAGGGAATATCTTTAAAATGTTTATAGTAAAAGTGTTGTAATTATTGAAATGGTCAAAATCACTATAAATATTTGTCAGTAGATGCTTGTACATTTGACTGCTACCTATACTAACCATTGACATCAATATTTCAGGCTTTTTAAAATAAATAAGCAAATAAATGAGCTGTGTTTTGACCTCTGTAACTATGCCCTATTCCTTAACTGTCCTCTGCAAGAATGATTTTATTAGTTTGCTGATAATCCTCTTCTGATTTCAGAATCTGGAACAAGCTTAACTTATTTGCTATCTACTTTTGCTTTCTCTTGTTTTGAGAACCGTTATAAGTTATGATAAACATAAGACCCATTTTACTAAAGTTCAGAAAATTCTTAGTTTATAATGAAGTAGAATATTTTTTTTCATATAAACTAAACTTTGTATGGATTAAAAAATACAATGCAGCTTCCTGATCGAACAAAAGTAAGGGTTTTTTTAGCATTCACTTTGTTTCTAATATTTTGTATTTTTAAATGTTGTCCACTCTAATGCTTGATTGAACAGAAAGCCAAGGTATAAACAAAAGTTTTTTTAAAAAAAAGATAAAAACTGATTCTGCTCCTTGTGTTTAGCAGATCATCTCATGGTTGATGACTGAATTTATTGATTGATTTACACAAAGGGGCTATGTCACAGTGTTTAATTCACATTAAATAACTGTGGTTTGTTGAATATATTAGATGAACCAGCCATTGTGGGTGATAAAGTTTTATGTTTTATTTTTGTGTGTACTGCTTGACTGTGTTCAATTTGGTCAACAAGCCATGGATATATCATGGCTTGTCTAAATACAGTGGTAAACTGATTAAACCAGCAATTAAAGAAGTCATAAAATGTCATAATACTATAGCGTTGTTATAGTTTAGCCAACTATGATTGATTAATCATAAACCATGGCTTGGTCATATTACTCAGACTTCAGGATATGTTCCAAATCTGGCCTAGAAGCCTGCAGTGATTTCCTGTAGAATTTCCTGTGTTTGGTTCCGTCTTATTTCAGCTGCTGCGACATTGCCCTTGAAAAATATCCAGAACTTGCATCTGGCACAAAATCTGGCAACTAAGCTGTTAGGCAGTGCAGGGTGCAAGGGTCATAACATCTCTGGACTGGCATATCTGCCCTGGTTGCTAATTCCTTACTGGACACAGTTTACCATGCAGGAATGAACTTTAAAGAAATAGCTTAAGGCCTGACAGTCTAAGGGACTCCCATTCCCATGATAAATCCTGCCTGATTGTTAAGATCTGCTGGAGAGGCCCTTCTGAAAATTTCTCCTGTATCCGTGGTCCATCTTTCTGGAGAAAGAGAGGGTTTTGTCTTTAGTGTTTCACACCTCTCTCTCAGTGTTGGAATATCTAGGTTTTCCCTAGACTTTTAATTATTAGATGATTTTAGTATTTGAATGTGTGGGTAACTTTTCATAGTCTGAGTTTTGCTTTGTTTTGTTGTAAATATTGTTAGCTGTGATGAACACTCACCAGTGGAGAAAGGCAGGGTATAAATTAAATACATAAATAATAAATAGTATTTCCCCCGAAGTATTCTTTGCAGTAAGTAGCACATAACAGCAGCTGGGGATGATTGCTGCTGATACCTTTGGCAAGAAATCGATGTGGTTTCTACCACTAGAGTATGTTCCATAGTGAGATCCCAGAGCTGATTTTGTTTCAAAATGAAAGCATTTGTGATCACAGTACTCTAATTAAATACATTGTGCAGAATGGGTTGAAAGCAGTTGTGGCTACTGAAAGGAAGTCTGCTATAGAGAAAAAAAAAGGGAAGTCTAAAAATCATATCAGAAGAGCATTGTTTGGACTTGTTTAGGTTGCAATCCAATGTCACTTTATGGCAAAGTAGACTTCCTTGAACTCTCTGCATGTTTGGTGTTGTGAGTATGTTAAAAACTGTTTGGGTTCTATTCCTGGGCTCTCCAAAGTGTTTGGCTGCCACTTGGGAATTTGAAATATGTGAAACTTGCACTTAAAACTGTGAAGTATTTTTCTATCCCAGAACATCAGAGAATGTGGACATGGGTTGAAAGGTGTTATTGACCTTAGAAACATACTTGCTTCTCCTGTTCCTTACTTATCTACTCTGATACTCTTACCGACTTGGTTATATAAATATAAGAAAACAAGGTCTCTAAGCTTCTAAATTTCACGGTTCTTTGTGAGATATTCTGAGCCACAGTAAGAGGTAAATAAGGGCAGGTTATATACAACCAAAACATCTGGGTTTCTCATTCCACCTGTCCTGTCAGTTTTTAAAATCAAAGTGGAGGTGAAACAGGCAGAAACTGTAGCTTCAGATTTCAGATGAATTAAAATGCCAGCCCCTTTAAGTGGAGCAGCTGGTTCCCAAGATGAAGGGCACAAAAAATAGATCTCCTGAAATCTCAACCTTCTGAACAGACATGGACTGGGTTCACACCGCATACTGAATTGAGTTCTGTGAAGTGGGCAAGGATTGTTCTCTTTAGTGAAGCTTCGTACAAACACCCTTTTGAAGCTGTTTCAGAAGGGGAGATGTCCTCGCTTGTTTCGAAAAATACAGCTGCCACATTCGGTTGCGTTCCTCTGCCCGTCAGTTGCAATAGCTAAGGCAGTGTTGTCCAGACTTGGCCACTTTAAGATGAGTGGACTTGGGGAATTCTGGGAGTTGAAGTCCACTCATCTTAAAGTGGCCAAGTTTGGACAACACTGAGCTAAGGTTTGGTGTGTGTGCAGTGCAATGGTTGGACGAGGCCTCAGAAGAATGTAGAGTGCCTCAAAGAGTCATAAAAAAGAGAATCATCTTGCCTTGATGTCTTTATTAAACGTCTATGGCCGCCCATCTCGCTTGCGTGTGACACTGTTCAGCAGTATTACTCAACCTTGGCAACTTTAAGATGGGTGGACCTCAACTCCCAGAATTCCCCAGCCAGCCATTAATGTTGTCAAGGTTGAGAAACACTGCTGTACCCAGTTAAAGCACAAGTAAAATCATAGTCTTCTACCATTAAAAACAATTAAAATCTACATTTAAAAATACACGAATAAAAAGACAGAGGAGAGTGCAATCTAACTATATATGGCATAACCATTTCACTGTCTCCACATTTCCTTGGGAACCCCAAGCCCGATGTTATGATGATACAAATTACTTTGGTGAGGCAGAATGCAGCCTTCTCATACATCCCTAATGCCAAGCCACAATTGATTTTCCTAGTTTGTGGCTGAGTGTGTCCTGTGAACCTAGCCTTTATGGTTTGTCCAACCATGGCTTGTGGTTTCCTATGTTGTATTAGCCCAGCTAGTTATGACTGATTGAGTAGCATGTGGTTAAACAAATGTTGGCTTTATGTGTTGTGTGTAAAAGCCATTTTGACTTTTTGTAAAATGGGAAGCATGCTGCATGGTCCTTCACAACCAGTGATTTAAATATGGAGGAAACTGCAAAAGCAAATACTCAGAAGAAAGATATTATGAAGTCACCATAGTGTTCTGAAAAAGATGCTGCTGTTTTAATAGTCGCATTATCTTTTGTAAGTGGATTCCTAAGCGGCATGAGCCTTAAAATTTAATGAATGTAAACAAGATGCTCTCCCAAAACACTTCTTCCAAATTGTATTCAAACCAGGCACAGCCCTCAAAACTCTCCCGCGATTAAGCCCTTGGATTTCTGACCGTGTGCTGAAAAAAGTAGCTATTAGCCATCTCTTCCAAAGCTGCCACCTGGGAAGAACAAGGAGAAGATCAAGATTAGCTTCTGGCACTGGAGAAGGCACCAGGAATTGCAATGTGTTTGTATTTAGTGTATCTAAGATTGCTTTGACATTAGAGAAGCAGGTTCTCCAGTCAGATGCCTGCTATATCCAACCGTCTTAACACCTTCCTATCTCCAAATGTAATAATCTCTGAGCACTGCAAAACACAAGCTTTTCTCAGTTGTGTAATGGCCTGTAAGAGCTACTTTGGGAGACAAGAGAAAGAGCCACAGCCTAGTAGACAACCGTCATGTAAAAGGTATCTCAGCCCACAGAAGGAAAAAGGGCATGGGAAGCATCTCGGATGGGACCCTCCCTAGTTTTCCAGAGAGTAAAAAGAGAGGAGGGGAGAAATACTTTCAGTCTTGCAAGAGTCTGTTCATGTAACCTTATAATAAAGATAGAGCTAGTACACCTGGGTGCGCTTCTTGTCTGGACTACCTTGAAGAGCTGACAAATTGTGATGTTTGACCTTAGCATATGCTTACTACATTTACAACTTTTATTAGCAGTAACAGCAGTAGTAGTAATATTAGTATTAATAGTACCCGCAATAACGATAAAAGATGCACTTCAAAGTCCTAGTGGTTGTATTAGCAGCATATATATCACTGTTTTTAAAGTAGTAGTCATTGACTTCTTCTTGGATTTATTAATTTCCCCATCCTGCCTATTCCTCAGGATGGCCTGGTGGTGTCCTATCCAAGTAAGCCCTGCTTAGCTTTTCAAGACCAGCCAAGGTTGGCTTGATTCTGCCACCTCCTGGTCAAATTTTTATGATGATTTTCTCCTTGAAGGAGTCTAGAGAAAATCTATTCACAATAAAACCACCTATGGTAAATTACTTACTTTATTGATCTGTGGCATTAAACTGTGAGTTGTACTATAATTTGTATATCTATTTTAACCTAACATTCTACAACAATAGAATACATAAGCTGCTGCTCAGAGTTGATATCCATTGGAGCGGCATATAATCCCAGCAAATAAATAAAGGGAGTGAAAAACAATAGAAATGCAACACTTAAGCAATGTATGCATCATTTATAATCTGTTTTTTTTCAGTTCCAGGGAGATGCGGCAGGTCTGTTGCTCCTATAGAAACCTGGCATGAAGTATTATTAAAAGCATGCCAGCACCCTGAACGTGTTAGCCCTTTGAGATAGGCCAGATCAGGAAACGGTCTCCACAAGAAATACTGGAACACTGCTTTACGGATATAGGCTGTAGTAACAGAATCTTGAAAGCTTGATAGCGTTTTCTCTTCCCTCCCTCTTGTACCAAATAAAGTTAAGATGGAGTTAGCTTAAGTTTCTTTCTAATGCCTTCCTCCTCTTCCAGGTTTAATTCATATTTTGCTAACTGCCACATTCATTCTTCAAGGTCATCTCTGAGGTTCTGTACAGTGAGCAGGTTCTGCTCAGGAGGATAAAGAGTGGCCAAGTATTTAAGACTCACCTTGTGTTCTTGCTCCTGAACTTGGTAAATTATTCTGTCTAGTTATCTGAAGTTCAAAGGAGTGTGATAAGTTCTAATGGAAGTCTTTGAGTTGAAGCTGTTATGATACTAAGCATTATTATTATCAATTTTTATCCTGCCTTTTTTATATATAACTCAAGGTGGCGAACATATCTAATTAAGTAATTATAGACCTTTTGTAATTCTCCAGGGTTTGGTATTAGGACTCTACCTAATTTAGATTTCAAAGCTCAAATCTTGGTTTTAAAAGATGCTATAAACACATTTTGCCCAATTTCAGTATTACAGTAAAAGGTGATTCTAGAAATCCAGAAGCTAAAGTGGGAAGGAGACAGTGGGGTTAGAACCTATGATATGTTCTTGATCTTCCAAGCCGTGCTTTGAGGATCAGCTCAACTAAATCGCTGAGATGAAGAAACATATTTTAGACTTTAAAAAGACAGAGGGAGAAAGGTGGATCCTATTCTAATCATGACCCCAAAAATGGGGTTTCTGTTAGAAATTTTTTTTCATAAGTCAGAGAATTAGATAGTTGATTTGTTTTTGTTTTTTTAAAAAGTTGTTTCTGATACAACAGAGAATTTATGTGTGTTGAAGAAAATTACATTAGCAGCAGTAGCCATGAAGAAAGACCCACCCAGGCTAACGATGTCACTGACATTTTAGAAAAGATTTACAAGCGAAGGTTCCTCAAATTCTTAATCAAATGAGACAGTTAGAAGCCAGGAAGGATAAAAGTCATGAGGCAGGGGCTGGATAAGAGGAAAACAGATACCTAATCCCAGTCTATACATTTCCATTCTTCAGTGATGTAAGCTGGAGCCCCAAGTGTGCCAATTGTTTCTTTTCTGTTGCTGTTCTGGAGTAATGCACTGTACGTGTACAAAAGATGAAAGTTTGAGGCTTACCAGAGGTTGCCATCTGATGAAAAGCTTGATGCTCTTTGGTAGCCGAAACTCAGCAGGAGTTTGGTAACGCCTTTTCCAACCAGCACATTTTATTGAAAGGTATAAGGTTGCTACCAAACGATAACTTTTAACATAAGAGAAATGGGAGAAGACATAGAAATCATCCATGCTTGGCTACAAACAGCAACATGTGATTCAATGCACATAGTTCTTAAGTTTGAAAAGCATTGATGGGAAAATAAACTGCCTGAAAGTTAACACGATTCTTTTAGATCCAAGCCTGTTAGGAAGCCAGAAAATTTCCGTAAGATCATTAGAGCATATCCTATAATGAAGAAGTTGAGAAAGGGAGTTTAATATTACCCATCTATTATGCCACCTGCCCTTATTCCAAGGCCTATCGGCAACTTGAAGCAAGATCCTGTGTCTCTGCAAGATTAGTTTCTCCTCGATGTCTTCCTTCACTGGAAATTTTTGTATAGTCCGTACTGTCCATGGACTAGAAGTGCACACAGATGCAGAAGGGGCACCTCTCAGGAATATCTGAAGTTGAATAGATCTTTTCCAGATGTTGAGCATTAGACATGGTGCCCAGAAAAATTGCAGCTAAAGTGTTCCCATCTATATATCGCGCAGCAAGACAAATACAAACCATTATAGTTTCTATAGTTTATAGACACTGTAAATCAATTGGAGTACAAAGGGGAACATCAGAAGCCAAATACTTATCTCTGGGGGGGGGGGAATCTCTTTTTTTTTTTTTAAGCATTTGTAAATAATACAGTGCAGATAAGCTCAAAGATTTATATTCATTTTCATTACCTTAAAAATAAAGTACTTTGGTGTGGTCAATCTTTTATTAATTTTATACTGAGCATTAATTGTACAACTTTAGTCATCCTCTCATTACTAAACATCCGTGTACTGATATTATGTCTTTCAAAATTACATCTTTGTTTTAAATAAATAGTATTCCTACTAGGTAGGATATGCTTGCCCATGCATGGTCCAAATCACATTTTGGTCTTTGAAACCAGACCTCTGCACACCTGAAATATCAACTGGGTTTAATTGGTTCCAATTAAATATTTACAAGAAAAAGAAATCATATTTAGATTTTGTCTTGGTTTCATTTATTTTGAGGAATATGCCTCCCTGTGTAGCACGCAGAGAAATCAGTCCCTCTCTAAAATTGTATCTTGTAATGTAGGAGATCTCGCCAAACTTGCTAGGAAATTTTCTACCACATCATCATTGATGGATTTTATTTATGGATGAGATTGTTCTACTTCACTGTTATTTTAACTAGAAATTGTATTCACTCAGTAAATGTCAGGTGTTGGCTTATTCAAGATTAATCTTAAAACAGCAGCTGGCAGATTGATTTGGGGAGCTGGAAAACTCTGATCCCTGTTTTTCTTGTCATTTTGCAAAGCACAGATCAGGTTATTGTTGAAGCAATCAGACACTTTTTAATTGCTAAGATAAAATAATAAGCAGCATATGATGAGTCATATTGCCTGGCTGGATTTGGAACTTGGGCGACCAAGTATGAAAATACTTCTGAGAACAAAATAAATGCTTTAACAACCTCCTCCCCACCCCTGTTTTGTTTTGTTTTTTTAGTGGTGGGAGGGAGTTAGATTTATATTTATTTCAATGCCTGGAAGAACTTTTTGGAGAATATAAATTCTCCAAAGTGTAATGAGATACACTGTAAAATTAAAACTATGATGATTAATACCTAAAGTCTTCAAAGTGTTTATTAACTTAATTTCCATATACAGTAGTGGGTCAGACAAAAGCAGAAGTAAATTTTGCCTGTAATATGGAGTTTGGATTATATTGTATATACAAGTGGCTATTAATGTTGTACTCTGTAGCAGCTGTGCAAGCAGTTTTCATTCTGATGGCATTATTTCAGGAATAAAGTGCATTGTAAAATCATAATTTATAAATAAGGCTCTTATCTATGCATGAATATTGATTACCCTTTCCCACAGAAGTGCCAAAAGGAACTTCCAGTTTATGACAATTCTTTATGGTGATTATCAATTATTTCTCAAGGTGGCACATTCTTATCATTGCCTTATTACAGGCAAAGAAGAAGTTAGTTTAGGAAAGGCATTGCCAGTTGGCTGAAGTTATCTACCTGATGGTGCAACAGAATTTTAGCTAAATTGTAACTTTTTTTTTATTTGCTGATAAGCAGAAAATTTAGTGGACTCCAGCCCAGAATAGCATATGAAAACATACATTGTCATATGCTTCAAATGTGTAATGAGTCTGTCCATTTGGGAGTTCTCCAAAGCTTCCTCCCCTTCCTCTTAATATTATTTTAAAATGAATTGGTGTGATGATTTTAACAGAGAAAGACCAGTATTACTTATAAGGATTCATAATGAGCTCATACAGTTCTCTTCATGCGGTCCAGAATCATGGATTAGAAATGAAAGGAACATATTTTTGGAATGAGATACACTCAGGACCTCCCGATTTTCCATCAGTTTCAGTCCTTGTTTGGAAATACAACCACTGAATCAAGCGTGGCCTGGAATTTTGGGAGCAAATGACCTGAGATCCTGATGACCCTGGAGCAGGCTCTTGTGTATGTTGTATATAGTGAGCAGACTCTGTTGTAAAGCCCATGTTTTACATACTCTAATACCTCCAACACCCTCAGTTAAAAAGGATCCAATAGGAGAAGTTGGGGCGAAAACAACTCTGCCTGAAGCCGTGGAAAATCACATAAAAGTTGAAGCTATAGGTGGCTGTCCACCTGTTGTCAAATAAGAAGTCTCGGGCAGCACTACTAATGGCCAGATGGTAGGAACCATTCTACATATTTTGAATGAACAAAAATAGTCTAGACTAGTGCATAATTTCCTACTCAATGCACGTGGAGATAGAAATGCCCAAGGCAGAATTGTCTTTCCTGGAACGTGTTGGAAAATTACTATGGATGATTTCCCGTTTACCCAGCCCAATCCCAGTCATTTCCTATATCCAGATCAGAGCAAGCACACACACCACTCAATTTAGCTAGTAAAAATACAGCTTGGTGTTCATTTATTAAACATCAGCAAATATCAAATCAACTGGCAAAAGAAGGGATGGAGAGGGACAGACAGGAAGAAGCAGCAAAGGGCAGAAGACTTAATATGAACAATCTACACTCTCTGTATATATATCACAAGGGACGGACCTTTCCAGAGTCACTGGAAAAAAATACTTCCAAAAACAAACAATACTATAGATAATTAGTGTGGAAAGTCCCAAAGGAAGTGATCTTTGGTTATCGCAGCTTTAACTCTTTTATATACGTAACAGAATAGAGATAGAAAGTAGAAGAGCAGATAATCCTTCCTCTACTCTGCACTACAAAGGAAACAATTTGTTGGATGGAGATGTATCCAACTGAATGTAGGAGAATTACATAGGGTGTTCTGGTTCAAAGGTCAGGACTAGGATCATCCATGTTGAAGTCCATTCTCACCCATGGAAGCTCACCGGGGGATGGTGGATCAATTACTCTCATCCCAACTTAACTACAGAGGAGTTGTTCTGGAGGAAAAAAAACTGGAAGGAGGTTTCCAACTCTTGAGCTTTGGGAGAAGAGATGGGATAAACATTAGAGGAATACAAATATATAAGTGAATAATGCAAGCGTTCTCCCTTTTCACAAGGATCTTCATCTCAAAAGACGTTGAAATATAGGGAGTTGAATTCCCTATTAGCTGGTCAGAGGATTTTCCCTGTAATAAACTCTCAGATGTGGCATATGAGCTACAATTTGCTTAAACAAAGTTTCAGTCAGGAGGAAAATTGAATGCATGATCAATTTTATCCCAACTGCAAATTGTAGATTAACAGCCCCAATTACTGACTAGGAAGTCGGTGGTTTTCTTTTATAAGAAATAGATGAGATTCTAGCTAGTAAAAAGAAAATGGATATACCTGTGGATATAGTATATGGGTACATATGCTGGAAGCGATACTTTAACTGAACCTTATTTTAAGAGGTCTAAGGAAAGAATATTCATTGGATCGCTCTCCTTTCTTCTTACTCCTAACAATTTTTTCCAGTTTTTTTCTGCCTTGAATGAAATGGGAGTGCGCAAGAAAATATTTGCTAGGTATATACCATACTTGAAATCTGGAAACTTGTCATGCAAATACAGGAATATGTTTTTAATCTATAAAAATTATCCAAAGGTATAGTCCAGAATGTTTACAATCTTCCCTTTATACTGGGTTTATACCAAGATGGACAAAACTTCCAACTCTCACCAGTTACTACCAGGATGGCTAATGATGGCTAATGAGAATTGCAAGCCAGTAACAGATGGAAGACCACATACATTGTCTGTTCCTGGCCAACTAATAATCCATACTTAGCAGCAGCAGTGCAGCTAACTAAAATTCTAGAACTTTCCTGAAATGAAAACTGAACATTAGAAAAGTGAAAGAGATGAGGCTATCAAAAGGCATCTCTGAAAATGTAGGGCCAGAGTTGCATTGTCTCTGTGGTCTTTTTAGTTACGGTAACACAGTTCTATTCAGAAACTCGCTGATACAGTGGAGGAAGCATCTGTGGAATTTATGCACGCGTTTAAGGAAAGTTTCAGTTTTAGGTTTCTCTTGGTTGGTTGGTTGGTTGGTTGGTTGGTTGGTTGGTTGGCTGGTTGGTTGATTGGTTGTTGTTTTTTTCCTCCAAATAATTTGATTAGATTTTAAGATAAGAATAATAAAAACTAACAAAAACTAAAGATTATCTTTTTCATTCTTTATCTTATTAAATAAAGAATGAAAAAGGAAGGAAAGAATGAAGAAGAGAGAGAGCAAAGTCAAAAGAGAAGGAAGGAAGGAAGGAAGGAAGGAAGGAAGGAAGGAAGGAAGGAAGGAAGGAAGGAAGGAAGGAAGGAAGGAAGGAAGGAAGGATTTCCGACTTTCCTCACAAGAGATATAAGTAACAATTTACACTAAACTCTTACTTTAGGTTTACAGCATAACTTTCATTTTTTCTATTGTCTGCTATTATTTCTAATCATCAAACCCATACCTCATCATTTCATTTTTTTCCATTTCACGCAAAAAGTCCAAAAAAGGCTTCCAATTACATTAAAATCACTCAGTTCTTTTTTCCAATCAAAGCTGTCAATTTTGCCATCTCAGCCAACTTCATCAACAGTTTTAGATTTCTCTTGTAATGCTGGAGCGTTGGCATTCTAAAAAGATGGGGTGAGGAATCAGAAGATCAAAGGAAATGGAGAGATTGTTTTATGAACTGGACAAATTTTACACTTTGGGAATAATTTGTTTTTGAGAGGGAATGGTACCAAGTTTCTGTTCTGTTCCAAAGAGTCTAAGGGCCAGATCTGGTGTTATTCAAAAGCTCTATGGAGAGTTTACTATGAAAAGGCCAGTTGCTTAAAAATGTGAAAAGTGGGAAGAGCTTTCTGTATGGCAGGGAGTGCAGAATACTGGATTAGATGGATTTTTGGTCTGAACTGAGCAGGCATTTTGCAAACTCTGCAAAATCATGGTTTCCTTAATGCTTTGTTGAATAAACCAGAATCCATCCATGGCACCAAGTCATTAAGCCATGGTTTACAATCCTGAGTGGCTGGGTTTTACTCAGCATGCTAAGCTCCAAATGAAGCAAATGCATTTGATTAGTACAGTGAGTGAGCCAGGCCTTGTAGTATGTCATCCTATTGGATCCTAGGCTGTTATTTTAATAAAACACACACACATATGGGCAGGGTAATATTAACCAAATCAATAGTATTATGAAACAGCTGGCAAAGCATCATTCTCTTTCTCAATTAAATTAATCATGTTTGTTGTGCAGAGAAAGGGAGTGTTCTTATTTGTTCAGCTGCATATGGATTAGTTTAAATTTTAGTGCCCAGATGACTTTGCCATTTGGGCAAACCCATAAGACTAATTGTGTACCTAGAGTTGCTTCTAATCATTCAATTTTAATTCAGTTGGAACAATTGAATCACCTGAAACAAACTTAGTGGGATAAACTGCATCTTACCAATATTTTGGAATGGAAGCCAATGATTATATGGTTTCTGAGTTGGGGAGCTTTTGAAATGAAGTGCTTCAACAGGGTAGGTGGAGGAAGGAAAAGCAGTGATATTAATATAGCCACAATGAAATAAAATGATTAAAGAATGGTATAGTAATTTGTCTTATGCCCACACACGGCATAGAACTTAAAGGTATTATAAAAAGTGATTTAGGAAAGGGGACAGGGCATTAATCTAGAAAAAAATATGTATAGTATGATATTAATGCCATGCAGTAATATTACACTTAATAATAATGGTTAAATGTATAGGGTTTAATCTAGATGAATCATGCTTGTACTAGATCCATTGAGGTCAATACGATTTGGGGTTCTGACAATCAAATTAAATCCCATCGATTTCTCTGGGTTTGCTAAACATATGCTAAACTGCATCTAAATTATTTTTCCTCTGGAATATTCATGCACACAATTCTCCCACCAGCTAGGCAATTGTATATCTGTCTAGTCAGAAGTAAATTCTGAGATATATTTAGTATAGATTGGCATTTACTCCAATTATGCAGAAAGAGCTGCTATTAAAAGTGGAAATTATGTCAGAAGAAGATACGCTCTTTTTCTTGGAAATATTTTTGCTTGGTGACTTCAAGCCTCAGTCTCTTTGGTTTGTTTTAATGGTGGTTATGGATATATACAGGCAGTCCAATCTCATAAGGAGGGATGGACATCCAAAGAATAATAAATAAAACTTGGAATTGTTCCTGTAGGCTCCGTTTACAGGTTCCGATGGCAGGTTATATGTTGGGCTGTGTAAACTGGTTAGAAAGTGCAATATTCTTCCATTTTAGAAGTTTTACATGCTGTTCTATCATCTAGTAAATAAACACTCCACATTCGTTTTCCACAGGAAAACAAGCCAAGTTAAACTAGAATGTACTAATAGCTCTGATTTATCCTGCCCTTCCACCTTTAGGGACAGGACCATCTCAATGTTACCCTGTTATTCCTTCCCCAGAGAGGCTTGGTATTTTCAGTGCTATATGAGCATTTTCTCCCAAATTAACTTTCTGTTGTTATTTCAACATAATTTTCAAGGCATTACAGAATTATTGGCATTTGTAGCATTGAAGACCTGAGACCTTTATTTGGGGTGACTTTGTTGCATCTCCTCACCTTTGTTCTGTTTGCTGTTTATCTTCTGGTTCAAAGTTGATGGTTGTGGGCTTCGTGTTCCGTAACTTTATGGAGTTATTTTTCTTTGCAAGTAAGATGTCCATATTATTAGGGTTATTATTAGAAAGAATATAAATCTTGTACATACAATGATTTCATTGTTCACTGGAGTTCTTTCTGCTCAGGTTTGGACAGGGATTTTGAAAGGTCAAAAAGATGTGTTCTAAACTGCCAGCAGCAGCTATCTCCATGTTACTCAACGACGCTGTTCTTGGCAGGCAAGAGAGCATTTCTGTACGAGTCAGCATGGTGTGAATACTAAGGCTATATCTCTTACCTACCTATCATCTTTTAAGCTCCATCTTCCAGCACAAGTTCCCATTTCTGAAGCTCTGAACTGGATCAGGTATTTTCCAGGTGTGGGTTCAAGCCAAGTCATTTCGCTGTGTCAGCCCTTTACATGCTGCTTGAGGCAAACTATAAACTCTCCATTTTTGGATAATGCTAGCTGAATTTTCAACACAGGAGCCAGAGCAACATCCCTCACCAAATCTGAGAACAACAGGGTGTATCTCACAAGTATCTCTGTCTCCCAGCATGTTGCTATCACTCCCTGTTCCTCCAGATCTTCTAACTGATGGCTACTATCCTCTGTGTCATCACAGAGAAAGTTAGCCTTATCTTAACCTTGCCATGTAGAGGTAAAGAAGGTTATAAGGAGGGGAATAAAAAGAAACATCTATACCAACTCTGCTGAAATGGACACACACACCCCCTGTCCAATGACAGAAGAATGACAATTGTTATAGTATGCCACAGTTTATTTGCAAGAGCAATTATTCTATTAGACTTTTTTTCCCTGCCTTGACAAATACCATTGTGGGGGAATGCTATTCACCTTGACAATTAATCCAATCACCAAGCTATTCACGAGCACAGATGCTGAGAGCTGATGCTTCATTTATTTGCTATGTTCCAGTTCTGCACATCAAATAACCAAGCTAATCAAGTTATTGTTGGTACTTTGCATAGAGCAAGCAATGAATAATACCTTTCCACAGGAAGTGCTTTGGAAAGTTTTCAAGGGAGGCTGGGAAAGGCGTAAACACCGAATGCAGTGACGTTGACAACAGGCCATTCTAAGCGGAAGCCATTATTGTTGACAAAAAGTAGTTTAAAAAATCTGCTGTTGTTTGTATCCTCCATGTTTCTATAGAAACAGCAGAGGGGAAATTGGCCATTAATGGAAGAAAAATGGAGAATTTTCACACCTTAAAAATAAAGGTGCATTTTACTGTATGTATCAAGCACCATGGGTTTACATGTATGGCCTCATTGTTCTGTATTTAAATACCTATTTATGAGGGTGTTGAACCATCTTCACTCCTGTAACAATAATATTTCTTTTCATTGCCACTGTTTTAGATAAACTGGCAAGGCTCTAGGGAACTTTTCATTATGAAGTTTGGGAGTGTCCAAGCAAAATCTTAACGCCAAACTTCCGTCTGGTTTTGACATAATAAAGAAATTGTTGCAGGAAGAATTGGCTGAAGGTGAGAATACTTCTGGATTTGGAACACACATTTTGAACTAAGTTTAAAAGGAAACAACAGTGAGAATGGTGTTTTTTAAAGCCTATGGCCGAAGTAGAATGAGAATTATATAATCTTTCTTCTCATTGTAGAAATATCTGTTAGGTCAAGTAGCCTAGATTAACAGAGCAAGTGGTACCTAACCTGATTACATATTGGGTCTGACTCACAAATAAGTCTAAGCCATTATACAGTTTTGTCTTCCCATTATGACTTAAAAACAAAGAAAGAAGGTCACAGAGTTTTCACATAATTTCACGTAAATTTTAAGTCTGAAAACTTAAATTATTTAAAAAAATAATTTAAGTTTTCAAACCTGAACAAAAGGGAAAGTGTCTTCCTCCAGTATGTGACATCATGATGTCGTAGTCTCATAGCCCTTGTGCCATCTGGCCACCAGAAATAACATTAAATATTAAATATTTCAAATGATGAAGGCCTGGCAGCCTAGTAATTAGTTCTGTGCTAGTATTGCAACAGTATGGAAATTTACTTGAAACTGCTTATGGAGTAGTACTTGAACACTTCTCCTGGCCATCTTGGTTTATTTGGAGTTTAGCTTTGGTACTCTTCTCTGTGGTAAGCTAGCTTGCTTGCAGTTGCTTTTATTTGAGTTTCTCAGACTTTTGGCAAGCTCTTGACAAGCTTCTTCCTCTGATTCTTTCACTGGTGCAGCTGAACGGATGATCTGGCAAGTCGCCCTTTGAACCATGCCGTGCTCATTTCCTGGCGGATGTTCAACGGGACCATTCATAACACTGAGTTTACATGACTTCACAGCCTGCTTTACCATTGTTGGGCACTGCAGCATGCTTTGTAGACTGGGCCAAAGAGCAAAGTTGTAAATCATTGCAGGTAACTTATTTCCTGAATGATACTGTTCCGGAAGGATTTCAATAACTCAGAGAGAAATATTTCAATTTATCCTGTTTTTAATTGCTGCTTGCTTGCATCCTGAAAGCCTGAAGGAAACCTGAGGTGGATCGTAGGAAACTTTAATGCATTCTGTTTGCCTCAATATTGATTAAATGGATTTGTTCAAGTGAAGCAACAACAAAATATTTACTAGGTAGAAAAGAATACCTTCTCACCACCATCATGATTTAGAACAATAAAATCTATACTTTCCCTGTCCTGTTTTTTCTGATCAGTTCAGAATTCTGCACCTGAAAATATTAGAATGAAGAAAGTGTTGCTTGTACTTAGAGTAGGTGATTCACAGTCCATGGGTATATTCACCCCCAGTACCCCATTTTCAGTCTTGTACCCTGAGTCTGCAGCACTGAACTTTGGCAACATTTTCAAGTGTTTTTTTCCTAATATTTTTGAAAGTAATTGTAGGGATGGGAACAGGAGATTCCCAGAGACCACTACTACCATTCCTGCTCTTAAAACCCAGAAAAAGGTTGACTGAAAAATTTTAGTCCTGTCCTGGTGAATATCCCTTAATGGCCTTCTGTGGCCTTCTGGAAGGTTGGTAGGTTAAGATGGGCCCCCACATTTCAAATATGGCCTGCCACTTATCTAGGTGATTATCACCTGATAACTATGGTCCATCTAGCCCAGCTCCATAATCTTGGCATCTTCCAAATGTGCGGACTTCATCTCCCAGAATTCCACAGCCAACATGGCTATAATTGAGAATTCTGGGAGTTGAAGCCCACTCATCTGAATTTGCCAAGGTTGCGAAAGATTGATCTGGCCCAGGGCCTCAAGATGATTAAGTTCTGCTATTTCCTTCAAACTGGCATTTGACTTGGAACATAGGTTCTTCCCTCGAGTCTTGTCTCCTTTTTTTCCCTTTCATTGTTGTGCAATAATTTTTGACACTTCCTCTCTAATCATAATTGTTCTCTTTTCAACTTTTTTGTTTGAGAATTAACATTTGCTTCCCATTATTTTGTACAGCAGATGTTCTACAAGTTTAGCCTATTCCAGGACTTTACTGCCTATGCATTGTTTACCTCTCTTCCTTTTATGAGCCAACTTCCATAAGATGTTTGAGGATGATTGGAATCTCCTAAGTGACTGTAGCATCTGACAGCCATCTGTGTAGGTGTTCCTTCCAGCCTTTTCTTAGTTCCTGTATCACAGCTGGTCACCTAGTCACCTGGCTTGTTTTAGTGGCCCTGTGAGAAATAAGGTAATGCCAGCATGATCCTTTCCTTGCAATTTTCTTGACTATCTGTTGTACACAGAAGAAGCCAGATGTCAATAGCTATCATGAGATGGGTGATGGGTCTATTGGGAAAGGGCCTCTTAATGGACAATTCTGTCAAAAGTTTAGTCAATGTTGTTAGAGTGTTCCCCACTCAACAATGAAAACCCTTGGGCCAGTGACACTCAAGGATGTTCAAAGATATGCAAAGAGAGAATGCTAGGTACAGCACCTGGAGGCCTGTGGAGGAAAGATAACACTGTAGAGAAAATGTAAGACTCCCCCTTAAGAGTAAAAGTAACCCCCGCAGTTGAAAAAGCCCAGTAGAAGGAGTACCCCTGAAAGATACTTTAAAACAAATTCTATTTCATCTACAGTAATTAAATAAGAACCATTAGGAAAAGAACTCTGGAGAATATTTATATCTAGCACTAATACATACCGAACAGCCAGAGTTGTGTATGGCTGAGTACAGGGTACCATAAACATAATTGGTGATAATCACTAAGTAGTACTACTAAAGATTTTAATACCTATAGTGGGATATGATACTTCATTGTAGCTTGGTACGAGAATGAGATGCTCATCCTATGGAGCGCTCCTGTCCAGCATGTTGCTTTTAGTTCAGAGATGATGTTCCTCCTGCTCAGTTCTGGGTCCTCTGTTTTTTTGCTGTTCTGTGCCAATAGCTTTCATACCACAACCCTCATGGAGAATTAATGTGAAGTTCAACCCAGGACTGCTCTAAGCATTTTATTATTTTTTTTTTTCAAATGAGTGCATTTAGATAAACTGGGATGCTAGCTATCCAAGAATGCTGGCTTCACACATTAGTCCTGTTTCAACTATTTTAGATCATCTTTATATGAACTTCCCTTTCTATGTTGTACTTTCAAACATGTTAAGCTACTCTGCCTATCATCCAACTAGTTAATGGGCATCCTGGATAGAATTGTGATCTAACCATTTTGGAAGATGTGTGCTTGGGTAAGGTTGCTTAGATACTTGGGAAAAAATACTGGCATTAAAAAAATATATTCTGACTCATTTTGACTTCTCGTAGAAGAAACCTTCAGCCAGAACTGCATTGCATCAGGAAGAAAGAGGTGTTTGCATAGATGCACTGCATCTAAGAATGATACAGAGTTTCCTTGTATGACTTGACCATGGAGCTCAATAAAAATGGGAAAGGAAGCAAAATCAGACAGAAAAATAGACATAAATCCATACAGTCATTAACAGTGGGCAGATGCAACCTATGAAGAACATGGCAATTTGTTTCATGTATGAAACAGATTAATGCTAATTTTGTGAACAGCTGGATAGCAGGATGCTCGATAATGAGGAAAGTCATTTTAATTTGATTTTAGTCTTAATTTTTAATTGAACTTATTAGGGGTGCAGCAGGGAAAAAACTTGCTCACAGCTGCTGACATAAAAAAAGAAGAAAAGAAGAAGCAATAGGGTTTTTCTCCTTGAATTAATTAATTAGTGTGCTCAGATCCAAGAAGTTTCTAACACGGGGGAGTTCACAGGTAAAGATAGATTATCCTTTATTTGGCACACAGCTGTACATTATGCAGCTGCTCAGAGACAGTGACAAACATCAGCAGGGTAGCAATAGAGTGGTCTTGTACCAATTACAAAGAGCCTTGTAATGCTGATTTAACTGTACACTGGCATATGCCAGGTTATAGTCATGCCACCATTCATAGTCTACAGGTCATTGATAGGAAAGATTGCACAAGAGGTTTTCAGTGTCTTGCTTGTTTTTTGTCTTAGCGGGATGTGGCCTGTTAACAAGTATAACACAAGCCCTTTGAAAAGTCTCTAGGGTCTTTGAAGAACTGTATGCAGCTCTGGAATCTCTAGGTTTGCAACTGTTCAGTAATCCTAATTATGTGCCAAGAGAGAACATTTTAGGTATTTGAAATGTCCTCTTCGTGGGGTAGAAGCCTGCTTCCTGCTCTTAGGCTGATAATGATACCATCAGAGAATATTTTATTCCTAGGTTCCCATCATTTTTTATGTAGTGTCCTTTGATCAATGAAGTAGCCTCCCTTTGAACTGCATCCTCATCAGTAACATTTTTGGTCCCATTTTTTACATCTTTCAGTAAAACAATGCAGACGACGCTCATCTGACTCATGATGGATTATCAATCATAAACAACTGTTGGGGCAATCAGAAGATCAAGTGTTGTCTATGTTTGCTGCTGCCACAGTGATGGATTATCCTGATATGTGATGAAAGTTATAACACACCACCACCCTGTCTCTCTCTTTCTCTCTCTCTCATTCAAGAGTTCTTTCCAACTTGAATTGCAGTCTATCACTAACAGTAATAACCAGCTTTTTTTTCTGCAGTGGTTTTTTTTTTCCCAGACAACTGTGAATTATTTGCTTTGGATGCAAAGTGTATTTCCATTTTTTTTTTCTTTTAAGCTTAGTCTGCCAGTGTTGCAAAGGAGTGCAGGAAGCTACAGCTTGCCTTTTCCCAAACTGGTGTCCTACAGACTTGTTGCACTTCAATTCTTAGAAAGCCGAGCCAGAATGTCAGCTGCCCTAGGTAGACCAGACCAGGAATCAACTCCATAGGAAGATTGAAAGTACTTTTATTGAGATTGGATATAATAACACCATCTTGCGTGTCTCTTTGCGCTGGACCTCCTCCTCCTCCTTATAGTTCAGTGTGTTAGGGAGGCATCTCCCTGAGCCACTTCTAAATATGATCCTATTGTTCTGGACTTAAAAAATGCTCCAGCCCCTTTTGCCTCTTTAACGGTTCCTGCATATCTCCATCAAGGTCATCTTCCTTACTTTCTCCACAGAACATACCCATGTTTGTCAGGGATTCTTGGACATTAGCCAATAGATCTAGTGGGATATTTGCCATAAAATGTGCAAAATGTCTAAAGAATGCAGAAAGGAATGTAGTCAATAATGCATGAGCACCAATGGACTTGATTAGCTAATAAGAAAAGCTGGCAAGTATTAAACATCTATGGAGTCTGAAAGTTGCTTTAAATACAAGTCAGTTCTAATAAACCAAGCTTTTTCCCCCCTTTTTTTTTGCATTCTTATGTCAGTTCAGGAATGGGGAAGACAAAGCATAATTTTATACCAAACCTTCAATATTTTTTTGAGATCTTGCTGCTGCTACTTTCTGCTGAACAGTTGAGGAAGTCGATGCAAGATATGTTGATCACCATAATAATGAGAAAGATGGTTATACTACATGGGATAACAAGATGTGGGAGTAGTCCAGGAGGGGTATAATTGCAGTGCTGTTAGTTTCTAATATTCCCCAGAGAGCAATTACCAGAACCAGTAAGGAAAGTTGCAGGAAGACAGTTCTAAACATAAAATTGGAAAGCAAAAAGCTTCCAGGGCCAAATGTTCACACTGTGTAGCTGTTTGTATTGCTTTTGTAACCATTGGCTTTGTTTTCCTAATAAACATTGCAATGACGTACATAATAGAATTATTATTAAAATTGATTTTATGCTTCCCCTCTGTTCTCAGATATTGTAAATCTGTATTTATCTTGTTTTCTGATTTATCCCGTTCTGTGTCATTGAAGGGCTCTGTGAAGCAGCGTTGCACAAGGAAGAGTCATCGGCTTCTCATTAATAGTTCTACTTATGCGATTGGAAGAAAATTGAAAAGTTCAGGGATCCAAGGGCACATTTTTAGATGTGCTGGGATACAGCTGCATCATCCTTTGTGTTTCAGGATGCACAAATACGTTGAAATAATCTACAGAAGGACAGACCCACCATGAAGCAAAGTTCATGGGATATGGGCAAAAGCAGGAACTGATGCCCTAGTGGTGCAGTAATGACCTTTGAATGGAAGTGGGTAATCCCATGCTGTGTTTCAGAAAGCAAAATGTTTTACTACTTCGCAGTATTTCTAATGTTATCTTTTTCAGGGTAAAAAATAGGTTTGTGCAAATCAGCCAAGATCAAATTCAAAGGTGGCAACATTTGAGTTTTCAGTGAACGCAAGATTTGATTCCAACGCATTCAAGATCCGATCTAAGATTAGACTATAGGCTATAATAGGGAATGCATTTAGCTGCAACCTCCACATTGCCTGCAAAGAGCTTCTAGAGCAGTGTTGTCCAAACTTGGCCACTTTAAGATGAGTGGACTTCAACTCCCAGAATTCCCCAGCCAGCATGGCTGGCTGGGGAATTCTGGGCATTGAAGTCCACTCATCTTAAAGTGGCCAAGTTTGGACAACACTGTTCTAGAGAAACTATGCTCAACCACTGCACATATGTCCTATCCCAAGCGAAATAATTATTTAAAAAAACAACTTTCCCAAAAAGTAAGCTCTTAGTAAAGGCTGAAGAGTCTATCTTCTCTGGCATCTGTTTTTCTGGCTAGTAGACCTGTTAGCATGATTCATTGGAATGATGTGTTATACGGTGCTTCTGTTGTGAAAAAAAGAAGGTTTGGGAAATACTCTGTTAACCCGACTATGCCTATAATAAACTATTATGGAAAGGAACAGTCTACATCATATATGCAATAGTCTAACAGAAACCGTGCTCTTTCAGGCCCCCTATACAGCTAAGTCACTTTTACTCCTTTCAAGCAAACCCATTTCTGTCAATTCTAAAGAAGGGTGAAAAAGACAGCAAACCCGTATTCCTATGAGTGTTTTGATAAGCAGAGTTTTTATTCAACAAATCAGAACTAAACCACCCTGGGAGGGGGGTGTTTTCTTGTTTCAATGAGTGTGGTTCCTGATCTCTACCTAAATGTATGGGGAAGCTGATTAAGCCAAATCTTGATACTGAGCTTCTTGGCATGCTCAACTTCCTGACATGCCCTTTGTCAAAATAATAATAGGTGTGACTATAAATAAACGTGTCCGTACAGCCAAGGAGCTTAAATCAACAAATATCCAGTTTAGCAGAGTAGCCCATAGAATGAGTAATGAGTCTTGGAAAAAAAGTTGGTGTTGCTTTGCAGAAGTTATGAGTTAGAATTCCAAAAATGGTGGCTTTTCTAATAAAGCTATAAACTATATTTGCACGACCCGCTAAGCCAAAAAGCCCAGTTCATAAGAAAGAAGAAATACCTCTCTCCATGTGTAGCTTTTAAACCAAGGTTTTCGAATTCCAATGTAGTCATCAGTTTAGCCTGCCATACAATTTAAATTCTAGTTTCCATTCATCCAAAATGACAGCTACTCTGCATTCAGGCAATATGATAGGCCTAAATCTTTGTATTTAGTATCACATAGAACAAGCATTCATTAACTTTTTTGGCTTAGCATATCAAACCAACAAGCCAACACAGCCATAGAGGCTTGCTTCTAGTCTTAAAAATAGATGACATGAAACAAAACAAAGAGAAGCTTAGAACATTACAATTCCTTCTATCTATTGGAGTGGAATACAGCCCTTTAAATAACTGAACTGCTAACAGAAGTAAATCAACACAAGAACTATGTTCCTTGAATCTAATGGAAACTAATTATCCTGCAGCTTCAGAAGTTATTTCTATAAATTGCCTGGAACACTTTTTAATAAGGTCTGTGCAAATCAATCCAGAGTTCTCACTTGATGCACAAATGACCAGGCCCAACTTTATTTATTTATTTCAATGTATATAGCTGCTCATTTCATTTATGTGACTCTGGGCGGTAATAATAATTTTTTGGACATATTAAGCAAAAACCAAATCTCTTGGGAAGTCTGTAATGCTGGGAAGGGTGAAAGAAGATGACCAACAGCAAAGGCGATGTACTCAATTGCAGTAGTGATAGGTGCACCATTGGAAGATCAGAAGGATCAGATTGGGGACAGTTCATCATGGAAAAAAAATCTCTATGGTCACTAAGAGTCAATGCTGACTTGATGGCCCATAATCAATCTCTTTTTTTAGTTAGGAGACAAAATTGCAAGGGGTAGGGTAAAAGGTTCCTGGAATGATGTATTATATTCCAATAGGAGAGAATATCCGTAGATCATACTTGAACTGTGGAGTTCTTGGTGCTCCCTGAGCTTGGTTGTTTGCTTGCAGACATTTCATTATCCAACTAGGTAACATAAGTGCAAGTGAATGTGGGCTTTGCTGCCTATTTAAGTATGACGTGTTTAGAGTGGGAATCATCGATGTCTCTGTAAAAATAGGGCTTTCAAATGGAGCAGAAAAGAGGCAGCATTTTTGATAGAATTTAAATTTGATATGTGCTGCTATCAACACCAAATATTAACAGATTGGTTTATAAATGAGTGTCATATAAAGGTTTCGGTAAGTATTTCAGATCACACTGATGGGAATAGCAGTCTGTTACTTGCCTACCTTAGGATGAAAAGAGAAATTTTATATCAAATTGGACAGTGGTCCATCCATCTCCATATGTTCTACTACAGACTTGCCAAAGTTTTAGGAAAGAATACCCCTACTCTACCTGAACATGTCAGATATGGAAGACATTTTATTGGAAATTCTGTATTTTACCACTGAAGCATTGGCTGGCTTGTACATCATTCTACCTTAATAGCATCACAAGCATCTTATCGCTTATCCAGGATGGACAACACAGTGCCCAGAGACATCACTGAGATCTTGGCTACTTAGTATCTGCTAGACTTCTCGTGTTTCCTGTCTTTTTTTCTTCCTTCAGATTTTAATTTTAAAAAATGAAATAGAAACCTGGCATGCTGTAAAGGCAAAGTTACAGTCTTTAGCACAATTCTTTATTTACAGTACAAAGAAATTATTTACAAGAATTGGTCTCAAATATACAAAAACTCCGTTGGCATTCCCATTTGGGGGGTGGGGAAGGAAAAAAAATTCCCAGGAAAGTATCTTCTGTTACACTTTTCATAAAGCATGAAGATAAATACAGTTTTGTATCATCTTAACAAGAAATCAGAGATCATTTCTATGGGGAGCCTTTCAGGTATTATAAGGAACAGTTTAAAAAAACAGCAGCCCAATAGAAGCAAACGATGAAAGAGAAGAGCCAATCTCGCCCTTTTTAATTTCTGAATCATTCATTCACTTCTTCAAGAGACCATTATCTTGGTTTTCAAACTCTGCTTGGGCACAAGAAGCACCGTCCATGAGTACTAACACTACCCTTATTGTAAGGTTACAGTAACAGAAATCTGCAAGTATTTGGGGGAGTAAAAGTATTTCTCCCCTCCGTTACTTTTACTCTCCCGAAAACTAGGGGTGGTCCCTTCTGAGATGTGTTCTCCCATCCCATCCCTCCTTTGGACTCAGATTTCATTTCTCTAGGCGGCTGCTCTTCCCCCTGTCTTCCACGGTCATTCCCACATACCATTACAGTTGATGAGCCCTATTTACTTTCACCTGAAGATAAAGACATAAAATACACTAAGGTTAAATACCCATCCTCCTAAGATGCAGCTTGAATGCTAGGAAGAATTAAGAATGTCTGGCGTAGATCAGCTCTGCTTTCTGCAGAAGGCGGCATTATAATCAGTGGGAATTACCCATATGGGGTTTAAAAGACAGGGTGCTAATTAAGCCTGCAAAACAAACAAATAAACCAAAGACCTGGAAACTTCTTTCAAGCTACTGCCTCCGGTACTTGTCTGAACATTTTGGATGATAACTTCTAAATTAGAAGGATTTAAAGTCACATTTGGCGTGACTCAGGTGAATCTTTTGATGCTGGATGTAAAACTATGTTGGTGTTACCATGTTTTGTTTTTGTTTTTAGTGTGTGTGTGTGTGTGTGTGTTAAGAGATCAGGGCTTACTTAGCGGGCCTCTTGCTGTTCATTGTTGTAGGAATCAATCTTTTCCATTAGGCCTTCATCAATAATTACTTGAGAACAATTGCAAAGTCTAATGCTGCTAATTTTCTGAGTTTGAAAGCATTTCAAACAATAACTCATTATACCACCTTCCCTGCAGAGGCCATTTGAACCTAGGCAGTTGGAAGCACTGTCAAGCCTCGGTTCAATATTTGTGGTGCGTACTACCAAACCTAGTTTGCTATAGATCCCTGCCTAGCAACAACTTATCAATAGCAGTTTTACATCATTCCTGATCTGTAAATATAGTTGGTCTCCAGTCAAGCATGCTGAGCCAAAGAATTGAGCATTTCAGCAGAGCGACTCCTGGAATTTGACATTGGAACAGGTTGGGAAAAGTTTGGGCTGAGGAGCCAAAATAAAACTATGCTTTGCGCTAATTAGCTGTCTCTCTCATTATTTAGAGGTATTTTTTGGTTTGGGCTTAAGGGGAGATTTCTCCCACAGTGGAAGAGGCTGTTTCAGTCCCAAGTAGCTCTTATTTTACAGTAATAACAGTAAAAATGATTGTCAACGACATGACTGCAATGTTTATGTTCTTCAAACTTACCATAATCGGTAAGAGAAGGCCAATAACTACAAGTAGGTCTTCCTCTGAAATGTTGGGGGTAGGGAGTTGTTTGGTGGAACAAAGATTCTTCGATAGAAATTTTTTTCTTTTTTGAGTGCCTTCAAGTCAGTCTTGACTCCTGACGACTGCCTGAACTAGTCCCTACAGTTTTTTGGCAAAGGTTTTTGGAAATGGTTTGCCCTTGCCTCCTTCCTAGGGCTGAGAAAGAGGGACTGGCCCAAGGTCACCCAGCTGGCTTTGTCCCAAAGCGGCACTAGAATCACGGTCTCCTGGTTTCTAGCCTGCTGCCTTAACCACTACTCCAAACCAAGTCTATTATAGATTGATTTAGTGGGATATAAAATACAACAGGCTGAGAACTTCTGCATTAGAATATCCGCTCGGCACAAATTACTGGACTCAAGCTAATTCTCATTTTGTTTTGCACAGAAAACAGGTTGATTTTCTCAGAATTTTCTCAGAAAGCTGCTCTTCAAAATTAAAAGGTTAAAAAAAAAACCCTAAGGATTAATTTTTTCCTAGTTACTTATTTGCTGGTCCAACTGATTTCCAGTTCAGTTTAGGATTGTTTGTAGCTGGTTTTAGAGACTAAAATCAAATGATTTACAAGATGGAAGCTGACCAGAGGCAATAGGAAAACTGCAGCATTTTCCCTAAAATACACCATGAATTCTATTTTGATTTCAAAGTTTCTCTAACTTTTTTACTTTGCTTCTCTCTTCCAAAACGTAGCATTTTTTAATGTACATGCTCACCACACCTTTGAAAGAAAGAAAAATTACAATGGATCTGTTTGTTAGTTGCTTGGCATGGAAACGAACAAATAGTTTACTCATAAAGTAAATAGCAGCCCAGTTCCCTGATCTGATTCATGCACTGAACTAAGACACGTTGTGGTTTGTTGGTTTACTATGTTGTGTGAGCTTGCCACTGTATTTGGTAACCATAGTTTATAGCTCAGTGTGTTACATTTATCTACTTTTGTACTTTGTTCTGTAAACCATGGTTAAGCAAACTGAAACTGATCCACACATTCTGCAAGTATTTTGTTGACTACTAGCTTACAGGTAGTCCTCAGCTTACGTCCATTCATTCAGTGACCTTTTGAAGTTACAACAGTGCTGAAAAAATGAACCTATGACTGGCACCTGAAGTGAAGGGGCACTTCAACTCCCCCTACCTGCCTATCTCCCCCTGCATCTATGCCCTTTTGGCCCCCTGTACTCCATGGTCCCTGCTGCCCTAGCTGACCTTCGCCATCTTCATCCTCCTACTGCTGACCAAGCATGCCTAGCCTGGCCCTTTGCCAAGGGGCTCGCTTCATGCAAAGGGCCTTGCTTTTGCCAGCTATTGCTGCTGCTGCTGCTGCTGTTATTTTTTATTCGCACTCAATCGTGACCGATTCTGCGGTGACTGCCTGGACGAGTCCCTGCAGTTTTCAAGGCAAGGTGTTTCGGAAGTGGTTTGCCATTGCCTCCTTCCTAGAGCAGAGCCCAGCTGGCAAGCGCAGGAGGCGGGGTTTCCGTGGCTTCGCACCTTTTTCAGGCGTGTGCGGCTTCCACATTACCAGCAACTGCTCCCGTCTCCTTTGCAAGGCACCACCAGCATTTTTCCTCCCACCAGGGTGAGAGTCCCCATTTATCTACTCACAGAAGTTTTTGAGCTGCTGGGTTGGCAGAAGCTGGGGAGGAGACAGGAGCTCACTCTGCCACGTTGACCATTTCTGGCCGGCAACTTTCAGCGTCATTAAGTCTCTGCGCCACCGCGTCCCCATATTATTATTATTATTATTATTATTATTATTATTATTATTATTATTATTCAGCAGCATGGGGAAGGCCAGAAGTGGTTTCCCCAATGGGAAAGCACCATAGAAGATGAGACAACCCCCAGCACTTTCCTATTGGGCAAAACTGCTTCTGGCCTTCCCCATTGCTTGGCATTCTTATATGAGCTATCCTGCTGGGCTGGGCTGGCGAGCCACGTGTAGGAAGCATTCACCCAAGATAGCATGGAGTCTGCGGGTCCAAATAGGAGACAACAAAGGCAGCAAGGTACTTCTGCTTTGGCTGCGGCAGCTGGTTGGTGCGGGGAACTGAGACAGAAGGCAGCTGGGCAAACAAATGCTTGCTGGTCCTTGTTGGGCCAGGCTGGGGCAGCTGAGGCTTCCAGAGGTGGCTTCGAGCTGTGCTCGGCTCAGGGGCTTCTTGCAGCTAGGGTACACTGTGTGGTTCTGGGGCTGTTGGCTGCCCTGTGAGGCAGGATGCTGGGCAGCCAAAAGGGCAGAGATGGGGGGGGGGGGAATAGGTGGGGGGGGGCAGTTGGAAGCAGTTACTGAGTTACTGAGGCTCAGGCCTGGGAAGAACCAAGTCTGGAATGGCTTGGATTGCGGTGGGTACTCAACTAACGACCAGTGGAATTCGCTTAACAATGGCAATGGGGAGTGCTGGGATCACCATCACTAAGTGATGTGCTTATGTGACATCTTGCTTTATGATTGCATCACTTAGTGATGGAAATTCCTGTCCCAATTGTGGTTGTAAGTTGAGGACTACCTGTAGTGCAAGGTGTAAATGCCACCACTAGGAATTTAAATGGAGGACAATTTGGAGAGCAGCTTCTAACAGTTATAGTTAAGACTCACATCAAGGAACATAACAATCTCTTTTGTTTTTCCCCAGTTGGAAATATCACAGCAGCATGGAGATGATGACATCACACTCTGGATTATTTTTCTTAAAGTAGAAAACATATTTTTCTTAAATGTTATGCCAGGCAAAGGTTTCTTTCAACAATTGTCCATCCTTCACTTTATAATTCAAAACTTTCGTGGTTATGTTTTATTTCATTTAAATTAATGTTTTTATTACTTAGTGGGAATTTTCTTTTTTCCTTATTTAAGCTTTGCTTTTTGAAAAGTGTAGAACATTTCCGGCCTTGGGTCTTGTCAGCCAATTCAAAAATTAAAGTAGGGCAGATTCCCCCTGCCATGCCCAAGCCATCGTGATAGAGGCACAGCAAGCAACCTTTGGGTTGGTAGATCTTTTCAGCACTCAGGAGCAGTGAGGTCCCTAACAGATTTGTTTCTTGAGTCTATTTAATAGTTTATAGTTTATATGTTGCTTTTGTGTCAAGAAAATTAAAGTTGTTTGCACAGGAAGAAACAATGAAAACAAAAAACGGACTTTTCAATGGCTGGATTACAGCACTAGGATTTGGGAATTGTAAGGGTGGGACAATTTTAATCCATCCAGCAAAGTCTCCCTTAGAGAAAGTGATAAATGGATTTCTTAGCCAAAAAAGGAAGGGAAGGGAAGGGAAGGGAAGGGAAGGGAAGGGAAGGGAAGGGAAGGGAAGGGAAGGGAAGGGAAGGGAAGGGAAGGGAAGGGAAGGGAAGGGTGAAAGAAGGGTATATGGGATGACCTCAAGATCTCAAACTTAATGAAAAGTGTAGTGAGCCAATGTAGAGGGACACATGCATATGCTGCTGAGAGCTACAATTCTCATTTCAATTCTGCTCATGAGAAAGGGTCAGGGAGGTGCAACGCTTGAGGATGTACATCCATTCTTGAGTACAGAGACTGTGACCAGGTCACCTATCTCTCTCTTCATCACCACCAGGCAGTACACACACCATTGTTATGTTTTACATTTTCTTCCTTCCAAGACACTATGTCATATTCTGAGTGAATTAATGTTACAATTTCAGTAGGTTATACCAGAAGCCCATTTGCTTGGATGTCTCAGTCCTCAGTATTGATGGCATCAGCTGGTTGGTTTGCTTACTCAAACACAGGTCATTCACCCAGTACTTTAGGCTAACATGTGGTTGTGTAGTCTTTGACTCTGAGTTTGGTCCCTATCCACCCAGTATGGTTAATTTGTGGTCCAATGTGTTATGCAAGCCCAAGGAACTGTTAATTCAGTAAGCCACAGTTCAGTCAGCCATGGACTGGTGAGTTCTGTGGACAACCAACTGATTTAAAAATCAATTTTTAGAGCCCCCATCTTCAAAAACAGATCCACAAGATCTCATTAGGTACAGAAGTAACATGTATAGCAAACCACTGACCCAAGCTGTTTACATTGTTAAAGCTTTCAGTGAAAAGATAGGAAATGGTTAATTCTGGATCTAGAAAAACAGGAAGCAATAGATATTAGTGAGAAGTTCTAATGTGTGTAGATTTTTGCATGTGGACTTCAATGTTTAGAACTGCAGAACGTATGTGCTCACAGCCAGGTTTTGAAGTTCAGTTAAGCTATGTTTCAGTTAACCATGGTTTGCTGAATTAGACAGGGTGGCTGGATTTGCCCCATCCTTTCTGTATACGTGTTTTAGTGTTGCACAGCCCAAAGGGGCAGAGCCTACGGCAAAGCCCAACAATGCTAGCTTTGCTATTCTGATGAAAGGAGCAAGAATCTTGTGCTGCAGTTTGCAAAACATGCTCAGCTATAAACTATAAAGGTTGACCTCATCCAATGTGCTAAACCATTTCTTAGTCTTGATGTGATGTGTCAAGACAGTCTTGGTCTTCATACAGTTTCCTCTATGAATGTGATCCTTTGATGTGCACTGCTTCAAGGGCCTTGTTGCTTCTGTTCTGACCCATAGTTAATCAGGACCCATGAAGATTTGGGAGTGCCAGTGTGCCTCAATGGGCAGTTTGCTGGGAATTTGCATTTATTGATTGAAAACTCGCTTGGAGTGAAAAGTGGCACTTGACATGTTTTCATTTTCTCTTGGCAACTTTTGTTGTACCGCTAACAATGAAAAATGCTTGTCATTAGCAGGGGGATGCTTTGTTTTCCAACAATGTGAACATGTTTGTTTGGACGGGGTGGCTCAATCAGAATAGAGCGTGATCTAGCATATGATAAAAATCCAGCATTGCCATTAAGTATTGATGGAAAGCACTTAAGTACCAAGAATACAATTATAGAAATGCTTAGGAGCCAGCTTTGAAAAATACTTAATGGGGTATCTGTCAGTTAAATTGCATATCTGAGGAACAACTCTAAGCACCTTTTAAAATCATGTACTCCCTGTAATTGTCTAGTAAAATATGAGTACAAGTGTGAAATATTAGTCCATATATGCAGAGAAATCACTGGGGAGTCTTTCTGTTGAATCTTGCATAGCTATTCCAGGATTTCAAGCCAGCTCAATGCACGGTTATGCTTGCCATGGCTTGTGAATGTCAGCACACTGGCGATTCCCAGTGGCAACTAACCAGACAACAACTACAGTTTTTGTTTTAAAGAATTTTTTTTTTTTAATGGAGATGCTGTCAGCTGGAATCTCCTGGCATGTTGGCTTAGCACAAGATAGGAAGCCAAAAACAGGCTATTTCAAAATGATAAGTTCAGTAGTAGAGCAGTGATTGGACATCTGGAGGTGATCAAGCCTGCTTTGTGATTCCTATAAACTCCGTCACTGGCTGGAGGAACAAGCCATTCACCATGTTACTGGAATAAACTAGGTTCCACATCATGGTAAATCATGGATACTAATCACAGCAGCTAGCTTCATCTAACATGCTAAACCAAAAAGGAAGTCCGCATTTGAGCTTAATCCAAAGGGTGAACCCGCATTCTGAAGCCCACGTCCTGACTCGGCTTTGTCTACTCCCTTTCCGGATATCATGCACTTTCCTTGCCTGATATTAATGGCCATTTTCAAAATAAATATGTCAAACTGCCATATTTGTAAATCGGATGGCCTTTCGGTTGGATTTCACAAATATGCTCTTGAACTGGGGAAGTGCTAAACCTCCTGAGGGCTGCTGCTGAGCCTTCATTAGTTCTCAGCAGCCCGGAAATTGTTCACTCCTTATGAGTCTTTGTCTGGTGGAAGCTGGAGTCGCATTTCAAACTTTTATAAAACGGTCCTTTGAGTCCTTGTGACAGATGCTGTCGTCGGTACAGATGAAGCCATTTATTTCCAGGGCCCAGGTCTCTACATAAAATGTGGATTTTTTTCCCCCTACAATGGAACTAAAATTTTTGAAGCCAATTTTAAAACTGGGGAGGCAGAACAAGGGGATATTGTTGTTATTAACACAATCCCTGATTTTATAGAGTTATACATTAATGTTGTTGTTAGTAGTTCCATATTAATTTGCTGAGGGATTTAAAGAACGTTTTTAAAAGTGCATCATAAAACTATACCTAAATAATATAAAACACAGGTAATCCTCACTTAATGACAGTAATTGGGACTAGAATTCCCATTGCTAAGCAATGCGATCATAAAGTACAATGTCATGTGATTGTATTGCTTGGCAATAGCAGTCCCGGCAGTCCCTGGTTACTATTGTTAAGCGAAACACCATGGGTCATTAAGCGAGGACCTCACATGACTGCGACTTCCAACTTCCTGCCAGGTTCCCCATTGATTTTGCTCGTGGGAAGCTGGCAGGGAAGGTCACAAATCGCAATTACATGACCGCAGGATGCTGCAAATCCAGGCTAGGTGCCAAGTGCCTGGATCACGATCACGTGGTTGCGGGGGTGCTGTGATGGCTGGAACTTTGAGGACTGGTCATAACTACCACTCATTCAGCACTGTCCTAAGTTTGAATGGTCATTGAACAAGTGGTTGTTAACTGAGGACCTCCTGCATTTTAAAACATTGTTGATTTAAACATATGTATTTAAAAAGTGGAGAGAAGAAGAGAAATATTTATTTATTTATTTATTTATTTATTTATTTATTTATTTATTTATTTTCAAATTTGTATGCCGCCCATGTCCCCCAATGGGTGACTCTGGGCGGCTCACAATAATAAAAAAAGAAAAAACACAGGACTCTCCAGACATAGACATAACCTATAAATATAGGTTTGAATAAATGTATATTGAATAAGCTTCTGGGTTCATCTAACATGCTCAATCACTGGAAATGTCTAAGAAGCTTGTAGGCTGTCCAGAGAAACTTGATTATAGGGTAGATTTAAAAAAATCACAGATAAACCAAGGAAATCAGTTTTGTATGTTTAATTTTTTTTATTGATAGAGATTTAGATGGAAAGGAAGCTGGATTAAATCCATGTTTAACCCATAAGATTCATTGGTCAGGACTTGGACAATATCTCTCAGTTGAATTCACCTCATAGTATTGTAGTTAATTTAAAACAGGTAGATCTCCAATTGTTCTATTCTGAACTTTGGAACCCAAACAAGGTATGGCAAAATAATATTTTGTGAGTAATCTGTAAGATAATAATAAAGTTATTAGACAGACATTCAGGTTTTAAAAAAATTCTAATAGCTTGAAATTGCAGTCCTTACCAGCTAAAAGGGAGTCAAACTGGGCCCTCTCTTTAAAATCAATTTATGAAAATTCCATTTGAAATTTGGCTTCAGTAAAACTCTTAATTACAAATGGATTAATGGCTGTTATTCAGACTGGCAGAGATTTTTTAAGATTTTAAACTAAGCCTCTCTTGAGAATTCATCCCAGCTAATTTGTTTGTTTATGTTTTCACCGTACAGTTTAATTAAGTAGTCATATTAAATTGTCTTAGGTTTATAGGCTAGGGAGTTAGCCCTTCTGGGGTGGCCCATTTTTAGGTAAGGGGTTTATTTTAGGAAGGGTTCTGTCCCTGTGCAGAAGAATGGGGTGGGATTTTTGGTCACAGGTCCAGGGTGTCCTAAGAGTTGCTGGCTTTACAGAATTCAGCCATGGAGGGAACTGGTCCACGATGGGACTGGGGAGGGTGGTGGGAGGTTAATTTTCTTTCCACACTGAAAACTTTTCGTTACTGAAAAAGCATGGCCTCTGAGGCTAATATTAGTCATGGCAAAAAAACCCATCCACATATATAAGCTTTCTTAAGGCAGGAGTTTTATCCTCCATGACTAATCATAGCACTATGCATGTGAGAGTTTTGGATCAGTGCTACTGCATAAAGAAAATTGTTTAGAGTACTTTCTCCTGTATAATCCCAACCTACATGGACTATCGCTATTGATGCACTTCGAAAGTATAAAGAATTTGAAGATGGAACTCCTGTGTTCCACCAAGGTTGGTCCTAATGTTCTGATGTTATCACAGAACCTCTCCATTTCACTTAGATATGAGTATAATCTTCTCTTCAGCATTTTGCAACCTCCCTAGTTCCATGTAGGTGCCAGGAGAAGCCATCAGAGGACGTTCCTCCCATAGGGCTTATTTCAGGTAAGAAAGAGAGGATAGCCATAAAGTGATAGAGTGAGGGCTAACACAGAAGTTGTTTAATAATAATTTCTTCCAGTACCTCATAATGCCTACCTTCAAAAGATCACCTAAAGAAATTCTAAATCACTCTGAGAATGAGGTAGAAAAGTAAGGAAGAGTTGGTTTGTGAAAGAGTTGGATTTAGGAATGTGCTTAAATCAGAACTTGATTTAGAAATTAGGGCTATGCAAATATGTGGATATGAAGGGTAAAATGTGTTTTGGAGTGCAGGTAGGTATGCGTACAGCACCTGCTAAGAACACCTTAAAACAGCTCTGTTTTCTCCTGGATTTGCTCAGCTGCTCTCCACAGTTGATGCATAATCCCAGGAAAGAGGCATTTGGTTTAAGAAGTTCCCAGCAGGTGTTTTGTGTGTGTGCCTGGGGGAATCACATTTGCTGTTCAAATCCATACTTGCACACAACCTTACTAGGAATATGTCTTTCTTTTCAAGGGCTGAATCCCACACAGCACCTGTCTCTCTCGTCAGTAATGCTCGATTCTTGTATGAATAGTCACTCAAGCAAGCTCGTCTAAGTTTTGGATGCCTAGTGTGTCAAACGCAGAGAAAAGAAGACGCATATATAATAACAATATGAGGAGGGGAAAAGCTCTCCTGGAACTCGGAGGAATAACTGCTTGGTGTTCAGAAAAACAGAATAACAGATACGGAATGGAACGGATGATTTTGAGCTCTTCTGGGCACAGTTTAAATTTCCTGACACATTGTTTATGAAATGTCCAGAACTGTTTCAAGGTCAGCCATGTCTATGTCAGCTAACATATTAGACCAAGCTTTAAAGGAAACAAGGCACCTCCCGTTGCTGTCGTGTTGAGTTTTCTCTCCTGAAACAAAGAAAGCAACCTAAGCAAATTTTATAATGCTGGGAATTGCCAGAAGGGTGAGAACACAATACAACACAATAGGTGTTGTTTTCCATTATGCTTTACATCCATTGTTATTTTTTTATGCCACCCAGTCTCATATTGTTTGAGTTGGGTGGCCATATAAAGGTTCTAAATAAATAAAAATCTTAGAGTTCACTTTCATTCACTAGACCACAACATAATGCAACTTATTTTTTCTTGGCTTAGCATGCTGTATGAAGGATCGATAATGAAGCTCAAGCTCAGATACTTTGGTCACCTAATGCGAAGAGAGGACTCTTTGGAGAAGACCCTGATGCTGGGAAAGATGGAAGGCAAAAGGAGAAGAGGACGGCAGAGGATGAGATGGTTAGATAGCATCACTGAAGCCATGAGCATGAGACTGAGCAAACTCAGGGAGGCAGTGAAGGACAGGAAGGCCTGGCGCGATGTGGTTCATGGGGTCACGAAGAGTCGGACACGACTTAACGACTAAACAACAACAACAACATTGGGTGATTTGAGGCCGTTGTGGTTTATTGAATGAACTACAACTAAAACAACCGTAGCTTGTATGCACCAGGACAATGTATGGATTGTATTAGCTCTTTGTATGTCTTCCTACAGCAAGTTTGCATGAATAACTAATGCTATAGAATCCAGCCTTGTCCCTCCTTTGATTTCTGATAAATTACAACTATCCTTATCTCTGACCATTGATCACACCCAGCTGTGAGTGATATGAATTGGAATCCAACAAACCTAGGGGCCAAATGTTGATTAGATCTTATGGTCCCTGATATTTGGGAAATTAAAGGATATTTAAGGTCCCTGGTATTTGGGAAAATAAAGCAACCCCATTTTATTAGGCCTGTTTTTCCTCCTAGATTAACTTTCTTAGGTAATGATAAGTACAATCTCCTTTTGTTCAATATGATGGAAATCGTTAGAAGTTCAAAGTGTGGGGTATTTTTATGAACCAAACAGTTCAGCCCAGGGGCTAACTGTATTGCTGGATATTTAATCTTATCTGAGGCAATCTCAGAGACAAAACAAGATAGAAATGCCAGTCACCCTGTGAAATGGGGAATAATGCTGTCATGGGCCAATTAATTTCATATCCAAGGATGCTGCCAAACTGATCTGTTAAAAGACTGAGTAGATAAATTGAGGGAAGAAATTTGTTCAGTGGACAAAATGTCATCAGTGTACAAAAGTAATTTAGATTCTCCAAGCCCAAACTTTATTTCTGACTCCATGGTGTATGATGCATAGCAAATATTAATAGCCATAATGCTAGAACAAATACAAGAAACATGAAGCTGAAGCAGATGCCTGCCTCTTTTTATGCTCAAAGAGTGAAATTGGAAACTTTGGCTGCCTTTGGTTCCATTTTAGAAAAGCACATGGAATGTTCCATCTCCTTTTACAGTTCTTGGAAAACTTTCTCCTAGTTGGGGGGTCGGGGGGGAAACAAGGCATTGAAGGAAGTTGCTTTACAACACCTACCTTGGAGTCTATTGTCTAATAGTCCAACTGATTCTTCAGCAGAAGTTCTGAAGTTAAAGGGAGAAAATGTCGGGCAAGTTGATTACTTCCTGTTATTTCATCTTCCTGTACCCAAAATAAATATAGTAGACAGTATAGTTTTGTTTGCGGGGTTGGCAGAGGGATCCATTAGCAGAGCTACAGCCATATCCAAGAGTCTCTTTGGTGTGATTGCAACCAGGCAAGAAGGTAGAGTCCTAGCAATTTATCATGATAGCCCTGATAGTAGCATTCAGCTGGGTAAAAGGAGGTTTTAGAATATGCCTGGTTTCCCTTCAATTACTGACAGCATATCAAAAAAGGAAACGTAGCTGTCACCCTGCCATGAACACCTTTCTGTTTGAGATGAGGCTGGTTGAGATTGCTCTATCAAATTCTTAAATATTATGAAAGCAGTACTAATTCCTATCTTTTTAGCCCTAAAGTTCCTGTGATCTGAATTCCCTATAGGCCACCTACCTATGTACTTGTTCCATATGGTTAAATAACGTCAGCGTGGTTCCTGAGATACTAAAACTCTCGTAATTTTCAGCATCATTTCCAGCATCATGATAGATGATAAGATTCATAGTGCAGGAGCATTTGAGGTCTCAAGGTTTGGAATTGTATTATTCCAATACATTAACCTGTATTATTGGACCACTCATTATTCCTCACCATTGACAATGCTAACTAGCGTATATAGAAGTTGCAGTTTGTAAACATCTGGACTGTGGTCAATATATATTCAAACATGAGAAGGTTAAGTAATTTAGTTGTATTTTAGCATGTTGTGTGAATCTTGTCATTGTTATATGTAAACTATGTCTTATGGTTGAGCATTGTTAGACTTCTTTAACAGAATCAGACTGGAAACAAACAGTCCAAGAACTCCAGTGAGTACCTCTGCTTTCAATGAGACATGTATATAAAGGCACTTCAAAGCAAGTAGAGTCTCACTTTCATTCTCATGTTCTTTTGATACGAGAGAGGGGTTGCTTGTCTTTTATGGAAGGCAGTGTAGCCAGCTCCTCCAACCTGTTTTGGAAATACCTTGAACCTCTTTTTTACTGTGTGAACCAGTTCATGTATTACACATGAACCCAGCCAACTGTGGTTTATTCAGCAAACCGTGATCAAGCAAGCAATGACTAAATGTGGTGTGAAAATCTAGTCACTATGGAATAAAGTGCCATGTTGATGATGTAAGCCTTGTAATTAAATATAGCCCATTCCTCAGGGCCATTTGATCCTTGATTAGCTTTTTGCTAACTAATAGAGATTTGGCTTTTTTTAAAATAATGATTTAGGCTCTTGTATTGTTATTGTTGTTTTCAGGCTTGCTGTGATGTTTTTAAAAATTGTTTTTATTCTTAATATTTTATTGTCTTAAATTACCCATTAAAAGTATTAAGGGTGACAAGGTATATTGTAAATATGGAGTTTTCTATATAATTAATCCAATAGCAATTTTGCAGAAGACTTAAATATGGACAATCATACTTTAGGGTCTGATTAAACCTCTGGTGAAACCACATCTCTTGATTTGAATTGGATTACGTAGAACTGTATTATGTCCTTCCTCCTTTCTCTGATTGCTGTATCCAGCTCAGAAGTAGCCCTGAATTAACATTTTATCATCATCATCATCATCATCATCATCATCATCATCATCATCATCATCATCATTCTTTGTCAAATCCGAGGTTTTAGTCAGTACTACATTCTAATAAATTAAGGCATTTTGCAAATCCAATTGTCCTCCAATATTTTGCTGTGTGATCTGGTAATTTTTGCTTCATATTCAGATAATGAAAACAGTTGCAGAGGTCTAGAATCCATGGGAGAATGGCTGGAAGTTTACAGGAAATTATTTCATGAGGCAGAAAAAATAATGCACAATACAATTCAGCTCTATAATGAGTCAATTATAAGTCATTATAAAGGAAACTTGGATTTTTGGGGGTGGGTGGGTACCTCCTACTTATACTGAAAATGTTTTTAAACTTGTTATCCCCTTTTAACTTTAGATTTTGCTTCCACCAACTGCCCTTCCAACGTCCTTTTGTTGTTGTTGTTGCATAAAAACTCTGCATATCACTTATATTTTCAGTGGGTTTACATTTCTAAGCTGAAAGCCACATATTGACAATTTCATTGATTGACCTGTCAGTCTCTGATGACCCCAGTTGTAATGAAACGAACTATTGACCAATAAAAGATTCTACTTTTCACTGCATAAAATTATACATGCATTTAGCTATATGAATATGGGAAATTGCTTTTGCTAGCATTTTACTAGTATCTATTTAAAAAAACAAAAACAGGGCTCTAATCATGACATGAATTTAATTTTTCTGATTGCAGAGATAGCACCACAAAAATACTTGAATTTTATGTCCATATGTTCAGAGGTAGTTTTGCACGCTGCAGACAAACTGATGAGCCTTTTTTTTAAAAAAAAGTCACTGAAAGAAAAATGTGTCCTGCAGGAATCTAAAGTACTCTGTTAGTTTTGCTGACATCTAGTGGCTAATTCCATCATGATGAATTCAATTTATTTTTATCTTTCTCCTGTAACTTAAAAGACAAAGAATCCGATAGTCATTAAATAACAGGCTGCGTATATAAGGGGGAAGAAACAGTATTGTTAACTATATCTCAGTTGAACAACTACAATTCAGAAGCTGTTTCAGCTGTATCTAATTCCCCCCAAAAGCATCTTGACCAGACAATAGGAATTGATTGGTGATGAGGCCAGATGGACTTCTGAGATTAAATATGTTCAGGCACAAAGGTTCTACCACCAGTATGCCTTTGTTTCTCCTACTGACCAGCAAAATATAGATGATTGTAATTGTAGTCGTTCAAATATGAATTCCACGCTTTGTATAAGCTAGCTCCTGACGTCTCAGAGTGCTTGGCCATGATAAAGTTGGGACTTCAATTTGAACGGACATGGTCCCTTTTAGACCTTCTCAGTCAAGATAAAGAGGTCCGGCCTGGAAAAAATAAAAGGTGTGGAGTGGAATGAAGTGATCTATGAGATGGGCCTAATTCAGCCCTTACCAGGGAAGAAAACGTTTGTTTGAACGGAGTGCGGTAAAGATAGGCTGTATTTCCGCCGGCTGATTTTACACATTGTGCTAAGCCAACTTGTGGTGGGCTTATGTTGTCATAGCGAAGGGCACAATATTTGGGGGGGGGAGGCTTGAGAACCACATTTCCCCTTTTCATGGTCTGCCTGAGGCTGACTGCCCCAAAATAATGGTGAGGGAAAGGACTGCGGCTAATAATTTCCTTTAAGCAGAAATTAACTTGCATTGATTAAACACAGTTGTTAGGATTATTCCCTATGCCTTTCATAATTTTCACTTTTACAATTTTGTGGTGACTTTTTAGAGGGATGCTGGGAGGACACCGCATGGTGGGTTTTTTTGGGGGGGGGGGAATCCATAGCCTGGGGCCTGATTGCACTCCCTGGCTCAATAGATGACATGACCCAGCGAAGGGACTGATAAGGAGCTTATCATTTATGATGTGAGGAATCCTTTATTCCTCACGTATAAAGTCCTGTGTCAATACCAATGAGGTGCAGCGTCTCTTTTTGATTCACATGGACGCTGAGGCCAGGCCTGGTGGCGGGAATGGGTGCCTGAGGTGGGCCCTTCAGGCTTTTGGAGCTTGCGGGAGGGAGGGAAGGGAAAGGAGGCAGTGGCGACCGCGTTTCAGCGGCAGCGACCATGTTTCGGCAGCAGTGGCAGCGTCGTAGCTTCCATCCCGCCGGCCGCCTTGCACCATCGCTTGCTCCCGGTTCCCCAGGAGCGGGTCCCGGCCCGAGGCCTGACGCTCAACAGCCGTTCACACTGTGGCCACGCACGCTTGTGCCCTCAGGGCTGGTTCAGGAGCTCCTTCCTTGCGCACTGAGGAGCCAGCAGAGCTGGTGATGAGAGGCCCTCTCTGGCTCCGTTTGTTGAGTACTTCAAGCCAACAAGATGTGGTAAAATAGGATTTATGGTTTACCCCGCTGTGTGAACTCAACTCATTGGGAATCAGTAAACTGTTGCCGAGTTAAACTATGGCTTAATGCGATATACGAACCTAGCCGGTGACTTGAGCCCGATAATTATGAGCTGGTTTTTGTCCAGTCATCAACAAAACCTGCACAGTGGGGCAGTCGCTGACATCTGTTAAAGACAGGCCTTTTGAAAAAGAGGCTGAAAATCATTAAGAAACACTAAGGGTGGGAAGTCAAGCACTCAAGTGCTACCAAATAGCAAAAGTTGGTCATATAAACTTTAATTGGCCCCCTAATGCACATGCATTACAAAAGCATTTGATCATATAACTGAACATAATAATTTTCTTATTGTTTGGGATGTTCGCCTCATTAGAAGCAAAGGCTGGACTGTGTTCACTGAGGGGGTAATTATTCAATCATCCCTTCTCCTCATCTTCCTGATTCTGTGAGTGGTCCCATGTCTTATTACTGCGCACCTTCCAAGCCTAATGGCGAATATCATACAATTAACTTCCTAAAGGGCAAATCTATTATTCGCATTGCTATCTTCATGGAACACTTTATTTGAGTGAGTTAATTTGAGAGCACATCCTGCAAAGAATTTTGATTGCGGCCAAGTGTGTTGGCCAGCTCGTGGCTACTCACAACTGCTAGAGAACCTGAATATGCAAAATGCTTCTTTGGTGCAGATCATCATCTGTGTCGTCCTGCATTCTACGACTGGCCAGCTGGATTTCTCTGGGAGGTGCCCAGGTAAGACATAACACCATCATCTGATACTTTTGTGGAGTTTCCATTTAGCTACCATGGATAAACAGGGCTGTGCAAAATATTTGAAAGGGTGCTTTTTAAAAGGGATTAGTACAAGCAAAAAACTCCTTAAAGCTTTAAAGCAGCTATGTCCTGTAGTTTTCTATGTCCTTTAGAAAACTCATGCAGCTACTTTGAAGATTATCTCCAACTGTCAGGCTTTGCCCAGACTGTGTCACAGACTTGACACAGCAGGCAGAGATAAGCAGACCTCTGTTTACAGATACTAGAAGAGGCATTAAATCAGAAAATAAGCAACTGCCAATGATAAGTTTCAAAGCATATACTCAGTATATTACAGTCCCAATGTTCAAAGTTTATAGCCTGCATAGGTCCTGTATAGAAAATGCTGACTTTCTGATTGGGGGAAATGGAAACTCTCTAGTTGCAATGAAAGAAACATTGCACCAAGCCATAGTTTGGTGCCCAAACCATAACTGACTATATTCACACAGCTTACTAAACCAAAGAAATCATGAATAAGTGCAATGCATACATCCTGTCAGTCTGTACCCATTGTACTTTGTAATTTATAGTTTATGGCCCAAGGACCATTTCAGATTTTTAGGGGACATCAGGACCTATATTGCCAAAGTATGTGAGCCAGAATTTTCTTGAGGGAAGCTTCAAAGATTTTAAGAGGCAAGATTAGAGCATTAAACCTCTGCAAGCCTTAAGGCACCCATTGCCTTATCACTGCCTACCAAAATGCAAAATGAAAGAAAAGAAGATAGCAATTTTTTTTTCTTTTATCTTTTTTGGTTCTGTCTACTCTGAAGGTGCTTTGTGGTTTATATCATGCCCTGGAAGACCATCTGAGACCATGAGTCTCATTTTTTACACCCTTAGTTTGTGATTTGATTTGCAAATCTAGTCAACGGTAGTTTATTTATGAAACAATACTTAAACCAACTAGGGCTTAGTGTGACCAATGAACATCTGCTGAGGTCAGGTGGTGTGGGTCAGTTTGGGTCCCTCTGATAAAACAGTGTCATCTATCAGGACCCAGAAATCATGCCTTCTCTATTGCAGCACCTACCCTTGTAGGATCTGTATGGTTCCCACCTGGATGATGTTCAGAAAGTCACTGAAAACTTGGTTCTCTCAGGCTTTGGGGCAGGATGGTGGTTGAGCCCCCATAGGATATTTTGTTGTTACAGAGAACCTGCATTCTGTAAGCTTGTGATCTGTTCCTTCTTTTTCTTTTTTCTTTTTTCTTTAATATAAGCTACCAGAGTCTTCTGGAGTCAGATAGCCTCCAAATTGTATTAAATAAAATAAATAAAATAAACCCATCCCCTCTAACTTATCTCAGTTGGCTCTAGTCCAATAATATTGGCTTAAATCCAGCTTCCATTAAATGTATATTTACATGTGAACTCTTCCTCCTGCTTCAAGTTTATTTTATTTATTTAAGAGATTTGTATGACTGCCCATATTAAGCACAACTCTGGGCAGCTCACAACAACAATAAAAACTCCTGAACTATAAGAACCATAAAACCATTCAGCAATGGGAACTTAATACAGTACTCCAGACAAGATTTTACCAGAATGGTTCTAATATCTTTTAAATAACATTTCATTTTCTCTTCTGGATGCTGAAATCTTGCTTATTCCACCTCTCCTGATCCATTGACTAATGATTCACCAACCATTTTTAATTTAATCTCCCCACTACATGTCTCCCTCCTGCTTGCCCTGACAATGGTCATCTTTGTTGCATCAAAGCCGTGAGACAGCTACCTCTTCCACTTACTTTGTGTCTCTCTTGAGTGCAGTTGTGAATAAGCTATGGGGATTTATTGACAAAGCAGAGGAATTCTTTGTTTGCATGAGTTAATCTTCTTTTCTCCAAGGCATTAATCTCCTTCAATAAAGATCATCCAATTTGGATTCAGCACTTTAGGGGAGGCCTTCTTCCCCTGCTCCCAGAAACGTGTGGCAGAGCTAAATGCTTGTGCCTATTGACTTGGAAGCACAGTGATCCATAAGGCAACGTGGAATGGAATAGTGAGTAGGGTGCATTTAATCCAACATTATAACATGTAGCACTTTTTAGCTCCCTGATGTATGGAAATAACCAGAGAATACAAAGACAGAACTTTAGAAGCTGCCTTGTCTTGGTTGAGTTTCTATAGCAGCGTTTCTCAACCTTGGAGACTTTAAGATGTATAGACTTCAACTAGTGTGGTTTACTGAATGGAAATATATTTGCCTGGGTTCATATGACATTCTAAACTATAAACCATGATTTGGAAACACACTAAGTTCCCACTGCATAAACAAACAAGGCACATTCTAGCTTAGCATGTTATGTGAACCTGGACATTGACTTCATCTGTTAGTTCATCTGGGTTAATATTGGTGGGGACTTTTTTAGAGATTGAGATGGGGGTCTTTCTTGTCTCCCCTTGATGATGCCAATAATGTGGAATTTTAGCATCCAAAGCTTGTGTTCTTCTACTTAGTTACAATGTTTTTGTCACTGTAGCTGATTCCCCTTCTAAAGATGAGCCAACACCCCTTGAGACAAGAAATTTGGAATGCCTATCCATGGCTGACCAAGAAGACCCCAGTCCTTTAGAATAGGGTGGTCTGTACCAGTTTTCAGAAGGTGTAACGGTATGCGAGAAAGACCTTGAGAGATGGGGCAAAGAAATGCTGCCTAGGGAATGGTCAGATAAGAGAGGGCAGAGCCCATACCTGCATAATGGAAGGAACAAGAGACTCAGACCCTAGCTTCTCAGGCTGTAAAGAAGAAAGTGGGAGATTTGTACTTTTAGACTTGCAAGATTCTGTTAATGTAGCCTTACAATAAAGTAGAATTAGTTCATCTGGTTGTGTTTCCTGTCTGGTCTACCTGGGAAGGCTGACAGAAGGTGCTTTGAAAGGACCTTAGGGATGTGAAGATGTGCTGTCTCACATAGAGAGGGGATCTAGGCGACCTTTCAATCCTTGGGAGCACTGATGTAAGAGGGTGCAAACCCAGACAACCATTTGTCATGGAAATGAACCCTTTAAGGGTTCAACAGCAGAGTCTCCTTGGAAATAAAAATCTGACTGAAGACTAGGAACTCTCCTTGGAATGAAGCTCTCCATATTTTATGGATAAACTGCAGCTGAGATTTGGGCATGGCTCCAAGGGGCAAAACATTCTACTCAAGTTTGCTGGTTGCTGGAACAACATTTGAAATTATTTTACAGGCTTGCAGTATTTGATCCCCTGATTATTTCTTGGTCTTTACTTCTTTGACTGGGCTGATATTCCTACATCTTGAGTTACCATTGTTTTAATTATTTGCTCATAGTATTATGGTTATTCCTGATACTTGGCTTACTTAGCTAGCCTAAATTTAATTCTAAAATCTTATTTCAAATTTATCTGGACCCATAGTCCATTTGTAACTTTCTAAAATCAAAGTTTTAATCACCTTTTTGCTGTTTATTCCAAAAAACATTTTTAAGTTTTTAAACTTGTAGTTAAAACTTTCTTTTGCTAAGGGTTGAAGGAAACTCACCTGGTTCTGTTAAACTTGTCAATCCAAAGGTTTCCAATAGCTGAAAAGCACTTAACAATCAATTTTTGTAAGTAATTAGAAAAGAAACTACAGGTAGTCCCTGGGTTAAGAATGCCCGGGTTAAGGATGACCCATAGTTAAGAACGGAACCTATTGTAGCCAAATTCAAGTTAAATACACAATGATTTGAGTTAAATACACAATGGTTTGAGATCATGACACAATAGTTTAAGTTCATTACACAATACTACTTATGCAGTATTATGCAATAATACTGTTCTGGCTTACATACAAATTTGACTTAAGGACAGACCTTGGGAATGGAACTGATTCTTACACTGGGCACTACCTGTGTGCAAACTTAGTGTCCTTTCAAAGGCACCAACCACAGTTTGAGCAAGATGGCTATTCCCTTGTCTCCCAGAGCTCTAAACCCGTGAGAAGCAACTGTCTAGAGCACTTGTGGGCGATCTCGTCCTCTCCTTGTCCAGAGACGAATTACAAAGAACCGGTCTACTCGCTAGCTCTTCATGCCACCATGGTCATCAGCCCCACTTTTTGTGGAGCTGTCTTCAGTCCACCATTTCTTTCTCAGGAAGTAGACCCTCCCAAATGTGTTTGACTTCGGCTCCCGTCATCTTATTTGGGAATAGGGGAACTGAAATAAAGTTCAAATAGGATGGTACTCAAAGCTGCAACAGTACTACAGAAGCCAGTAGCTTCTGTAAGAATCTGTAGCTCACCTGCTTTTTGGTCCAGTTCTTCATTTGGTATTCCAATTAGGAACACAAATATATGTTTTGAATGTGTCCAAGAGGTTTGAAATGCTTTTTTTCCGTTTTTTTATTCTATGTAGCATGCTGCTTTGGCTTTTCTGTAGCCCTTGGGTCAGACAATCTATTTTTCTCAGAAAGTAGGTGCAGGAAAGTCATTTTATATTGCTGCTGGATAGATGTTTAGGTTTGTTTTTTTAAGTGCTCTGCGTTTTTTCTCTTTGCAAGTTGAAAAGGGTTGGCTAGCAGAAGCTCTTGTAGTTTTCTCTTGGATAGGCTTTAGAGTAGAAGTCTGCTTTTTTGGGGGGGCGTGGGTAACTCAGAGATGAAGTGCATCTGCAATGCATTTAATCATTGCCCCTTGATATTATAAGACGTTTATATATCAGAAGTTTAAATTAAAGAAAATATATTACATAGATTTTGATTTGAAGAAGCTCATTAATCTGTGTTTGCATTTGATTATACTAAACTGAAATCACTTAGGATAATTCACCTTATCCTAAGGTGAAATTAGGAGAAAGGAAGAAGTATATAAGATCCAAATCTCAGCATTGTTAACTTCCATATAGGGAATTAAAACAGGGATAATATGGACATGTTTTTCAGATCGTTGAATGAGATGCATAAATCCATGGATTATCAGGGGCAGAGGTAGCCTATGCAATTGTGGAGTTGGATGGGACCACAAGGATCATCTAGCCAGTGCTCCGCATTGTGCTGGAAAATCAGTTACTGTAAATCCAGCTTTTCCTTTAAAACCCTCAAAGATGGAGAACCCACAACTTTCATAGCTAGACCATTTCACTATTGTACAGTTCTTACCATCAGGAACTTTTTCCTTATAAACAAATAAAATCTAGGTAGCTGCAATTCATGCCTGCTATTTCTAGTCTTTGTTTCTGTGGTCATGGAAATTAGTTCTTGGTCATCTTTCCTGTAACTTCCCTTTATGTACCTAAACATAGCTATCATAACATGTTCTAAGATAAAAGATGAGGGAGTGGGCAGGAATGTGAAGTGTGTATTGGTATGAAGATGAGTGGAAATATGGTTGACTAGACATTAGGTTGATGCAGGTATGGAATAATTACAGTATGTATGTATGTGTGTATGTATGTATGTATATATATTTCATTAAAAACTCTTAAGGAAAGCAAATTAATCTGTGAGCAAGAAGTTCAGGAATGGAATGTTTCTTGGTGGCCAAGAATAAGCTGTTTCGGATGTATGAACAGACACTTTGAATGTCTGATAAGGAGTCTGGTCTGTTGACTAAGGTTCAGTCCAACTTATTCCTACAAAAAAGTTATACTTTCCTGTAATTTCACTATTTCTGTATTAGGAATGAAAATACACAGAAGTAAAGGATGCCATTTGATGCAAGCAAAACAAAATGGCATGAAAGGACTTTTGTCAGCAGAACTAATGTCTTCAAATGCATCAGAGATTCAGATGGAAATCCACTACTGCTGGCTGTCTCTCCTAAAGGCATTTATTGAGGAAGCTGTTATTCAAAGAGGGCTACAGCAGAAAGTATTATTTAGTTGACTTTAACTGATCTCAAAAAGCTAAGCAGGGACAGTAGACCATAAGGAAATCTCAGAAGTGTAGACTGGGTTGAAAAGTACAACCCAAAACAAAAACTTCATAGGAAACCACATCTGTATGCCTGCCAAAAGAACTACATGAGTATATCTATGAAACCATCCAGCATCAAGCTTTATGATTTGTTTTGCTTAACTCCCACAGAAGGCCTCTTTCTGTCTTTTCCCAAAGCTATTGTGAAAGTGACCTAACTTATGAAGGAGAAGGAGGTGTTAGTTGTTCAAAGAGACACTTTTGATTATTTCTTTTCTTTTTTTGTTTTAATGGATGGCTTTTATTTGATGAATATCAGTGCCATATGATGGATATTGAAGAGGTGAGTAAAATAGTCAAATAATTAGAATATTGGTGTTGAGGTGTCTGATAGAATAAGTGAGGGATGACAGAAGTTGCAGAACAACAATATCTGAAAGGCCATATCTTGACGTAGTCCTTAGATCTCACAGAGCCATAACATGGATTGCATGGTTCTGGCTCCAGCTGTTAGGTAGACCCAGTCACTGTGTTTTATATTACAATTATGTACCAAGCCAATCATTGCCTATCCTTTGTGTGAAGCCTTAAATATGTGCTGCTCAATGCACTAGTTCCATTAACTGTAGAGCTCCTGGAAGTTGTCTAGATGTTGCCTTCTCGATGTACTGAGAACACATAACCATCTAATGCATTGATGAGAAATTATGCTGAACCTCTACCTGCTGAACCTCAAGAGAAAGGTATTCTAACAGAAATGAGTCGGATCATTCTTTTGTGTATCATCCCATATTGAAATGGTGCCTTTGTTCCCCAACTGTGTTTCTCTCTCTCAATCTCTCTCTGTCCCTCAGTCCATGTTCTCGCCTAGACAAGTTCATTACATAATGAAATAGTCATGAAAATTCTGACCCGAACGGGGCAATTGTCCAGAATATGTCTTTGTGTTTTAACAGGGTTTGTGAGTTTACATTTAATATTTGTGATTCTAGCAATTGTGTGCATTTGCATTTTTTGAAATGACTTTTGTGCTGTGCAAGGACTCTGCAGTTACTCCAATATATTATCCAAATAAAAATAGAGTATGCATAAATGTTTGCAATTTGCATTTACCCTTAAGGTACTTATAGTACTCCTGCATTTTTAAAAGCATTATGAGCTAAGGGTCCTCTGTGTCAGGGGAATGGGAAACTTGTGCTGGTTGAGTATGTCTAAGAAAATGCAAGAAAAAGAGAGAGATTAGTGAACCGGATAAAGATTTGTCTCCCTACTAAGGAAAGGTCAAAAGCAGATCAATCCAAGGGATCAAATCACATCCTAAGTTCAATATTTTAGTAGGACCCAAATGGAAGGATTCCTTTTAATAATCATGATGTAGTCATGATAGAAGGAATCGTTTTAATAATGGAAGAGGTCCTCCTATAAGTGTTATTCTCCATCCTTGATCAGAAGCTCCATCAAGCAGCTATACTGGACACTGCCCCATGATTTTAATTGCATTTCATATCTTCAAGGCATAGCTGTACAGGTTGAACACAGTAACTATATGTGCTAATATCTGTAAATCAGTGGTTTATTCATGTAACAATTTTTTAAAAAATATTTGCCTCAACAGTGGAATTACCTACAACAGTTCCATTCTCCCTGTCTCCCCTTCCTAAGTCAGATTTTCAGGTATCTGCTTAGAATGTTTGCCCTTAAATCCAGCTCTGAACTGAGCATAGCTGAGATTGGGATAGTCTAACTTGTACATAATTACAGTCTCAAGCAGTCTTAAATTAATGACAGAGATTCAGACCCAGTAGCAGCAACTAAAAGTGGCCTTTTCACCAGATTTGAGTTTTTCTTCCTTTCTTTTTGTTCCCCCATCATAATTTTTTCAGCAATTGACTCTGCAATTGAATTCCAAGGAAATCTCTCAGATTGTGTATTGATGAGGACATGGCACCTGTTAGGGGTCCCTGCCCACTGCAGGGTCAAAGTATTGATTTTTTATTTTTATTTTTTTGCTCACTATCTTCTGCAGTCAGGAACATTTGGAGCAAAAGAATGCTGGTTATTAGTAAGCAGGATAGATTGAAAGTGTGATGTGGCAGATGAAACATGCATTGACAATGTGCTAAGGCTGGCTGGGTCCTGACGGATATCCCTATTGATTTTTGCTTTATCAAAAAAAAAAAAAAAAAAGGAATGGTAGTTAGGACTGCAAACAGAGAGAGCTGATTTTTGCTCTTTTGTCAACCATATGTTTGTCATTATGGTGAGCCAAGTCAGCTATTCAGTAATCTGTATTTGCTATCTCAGGAAAGGTTAGGAAAGATCTAAAGCTGGGAATTTGAGGAAAAGGGAAGAAACAATGGTAGGGGAAAGACTGTGGCTGGACAGTTGAGCATGCTAGGGAGGTTTCTTGGATCTCTGATCAGAACAATTCCTGAAATATAACTTTATAGTCTATGGAATCTTCCTGAAGCTACAGGGATCTTTGAACCACCATGCCGTGTGGTCAACCACACAACTGGAATTTGCAGCTTCTTAACAAAATCTATTTACATTATATCAGGTGCCTCCACCATTGTGTTTTCATTGAGGCACTAAGGTAATGCTAGTGTTTTAACTTCAGTTGGTTTAAGATGCCGTTCTTCTACAGATAATAATGTGTGTTATTTAACTTGTTTTCAAGGGTGGAATGCCAGTCCTGATTTATTTGGAGATTGTCCTGTTCATTTTGACAGGCAGACCTTTGCCTGAAGTCCTAAGCAGATGGTACTTGTTTATTCAATCATGCTAGGGTGTCTACAGTAGGGATGAGCATACCATCCCCTCACTTGCTCAGACTGACCCCCGTCTCATTTTCACATTTGCTTCCCACACCTGAAAGGATAACTGCTAACTCATCATCCTTCCGAGTTACAGAAAGAGAATTTCATTCTCTGAATCATTTCTTTTAACCTGACGGCAGCTTTTAAGCACTTAAATAACACCCGAATCACTTGAAACATTTGTCTCTTAATGAGTGGTATAAAACCACCTTAAAATAAATGGAAAATAAACTCATTTTGCAATGCAATGATTACACCTCATTAATTTCATTCTTTTCACTAAACAGCCTAACTACTCTTTTTAATACACATAATTGGGGCAGAATACACAATGAACTGTTTCCTTAAGTGTGGCAATATTTTGTGAAGGATTTAGCAGCCTGTGTAATGCAAACAAGTAAATGGTTAGTGTGTCCAAAGCCTCCAACTATACTATTAGCATGGTTTTGTTGATATGAGGATTTTATAGGCCTTTGTTATTTGCTGTCTACTAGAAGCACAACTTTTTTTTTTAAAGGATTAATAACCTTTTAACCCAACAAGGAGAAAATTAAAATGCTGACAACCAAATGGACAAGCATTATTTAATCCTGGGTCACAGGCTAAAGCGGGACTAGGTTATAAATGTGTTTTAGAAGCCCTTTAACCACTAATATGTCACATCCTCTTTATTTATACCCTTACCATGATGATAATATTAAACACATATATAGGGTTTCTGAAGACTGGCAAAAAACAAACAAACAGCAGATTTCAGTCATCCTTTATAACAATCCCATAGGGTTGTTAAGATTTATCATTGCTTCTATTTTGCAGATAGGAGGGTGGAGCTGAAACACGATTTACTTAAGGCCCATAAATAATTATTGGGATATGGTGATATTTGGGATAGAGAGCTACTGTATTAAGTCCAGGAAATCCCAGTTCTGAGCCCTCACTGGGTTTTTAACCACAGAACTGCCTTTGGGAATCTCCCTGGAAAATGAAATATTGTTAAGTTTTAAGCAAGTAGTTGGTCCCTTCTTGAAGTAAAAAGATTCTTGCCGAAACTGAGACTTCATCTGGACCTCAAATTCTTCTCTACTTCAATATATTTTGTGGTGCTTTGTAATATTGATAGTCTCGTATAGCTTTTTGTTGCTGACTTGTCTGATATAGATCCTGCTTTTCTTTGCAGAGGGGATTTGAAGTATATAGCTTGCTAAATCTTCTGTAACTGTGCCCCTGGTTCAGATTCAGATATTGGTATACATTTATATATGCCTCTCTACCCTAAAGTCTGATATGCCAGGACCCACTTATAGCTTCAAATAAGCAGGGTATAAGTGACCCATGAGACATTCTTGTGCTATGTTGCGTCTCCTATGTAACTTGTGACCCCAATTTCTTTAGCTGGATATGGTTTCTGCATCTGATTTGGAGGAAAATGCCAAAGTATTGCCTAAAATTAAGTGAGAGTTCAGGCTCAACAGTGATTTGAGAAGCAAAGCTCCTCCTGAATGCAGACTTACTCAGAATTGGAGTATTTATGTATTGTGCATTGTTTGAATACACAGATTAAAAAAAAAAAAACCTTAAAAGGGGCTTTGCTTTCTAAGCAATGGATGGAATTACAGCTATGCAGACTAAATTCCAAAAATTTACAGAAGAAGTGCAGAGATGTAGCACCTGTTAGTGACACATTAACATATATTTTCAGGATTGTATGACAACTGCACGATCCTGGAAAAAGGGTGCTGTTCTGAAGTACCTTTTCAGAAGCAAATTCTAAGCACTATACAGCCTTAATGAGAATATTTATTTGTAAAAACCCACCTCCAATTAAACAGACCCCATTGGCTATATCTTGATATTCCTGAATTAAGACTGAAGATTTGCATCTGGCTGAAGATCCAGTTGGATGCTGGTCTAGAAACCAGGAGACTATGAGTTTTAGTTCTCTCTTAGGCATAGAAGGTGGCTGGGTGACTTTGGGCCAGACACTCTCTATTAGCCTAACCCATTTTACAAGGATATCATTGTGGGGAAAATAGGTGGAGGGAACATTAGGTATGCCATGGTATATTAGGAGGATGGATGGATGGATGGATGGATGGATGGATGGATGGATGGACAGAGAGACAACTGTCTGTGTTCATGGGATAGACTTAGAGCCAACCCAGTTACCACAGATTTCAGACTGGTAGTGATAAAGATGCTTTGTATTCAGCAGACTAAGTCATTCACCATAGTCACAATAAGTCATAAACCCTGATTTTGAACTGCACTGATAAGGTTCACCCAACATCATAAACTAAAAGCAACTACATTATGGTTTAGTGAAAAGTTTGAAATTTGTCTGATCCTCATTTAGAAGATAAATGAATGTGTATGAAACAGCCCTCTGTGGAGATTTTTCCTAGCTGCAATCCTCTAAGAAAAATAAACCAGATCTCAAGCATTTTTTAAAATAGAACCAACATATGAACATACCTTCAGTAATTAGAAAATGCTCTGTGTTCTGTGCTGGATCCAACCCTTAGCATATAACATATGGTTCTATATAAGTAACATCCTTGGCACGGCAGTTTGCTGCTGCTGCTTAAATTGTCAACATATATTAATTATAAGTATGTGTCTTTTTTGCACAAGATACAGATTTAAAGTAGCATTTCTGAATGGAATGCTTGGCAGTATAGCATCTCTGGCCTCTTGATGGGAGCTCTCTTATCTTTTAACCAGGCTGCAATGATTTTAAAAGCAAAGTGGCCTGCCAACAAATGGGTTTCAATTCTTTGTGTAAACCTTGGGGGGGAAAGTCTTCTTGTGACTAAACAAGCTGTGACCATTATGGAAAGCTAGCTGTTAAATTAAGTCTGTGCTGACCAGTCTGAGAGACTTTTGTGAAAAAGAAAATCTATTGTTGCTGAATTTCAGATTTTGGGGAGTGGACAGTTTTCTTGTCCCTGAGGCATGTTTTAACAAAATCTTAAATACACTTTCTCAGCAGAGATTTTAAATCTATAGCCCTCCAGAGGCTGAACATAATAATTAATCATTGCTAAAATTGACCTCAGATATTTGCAAGACCAAAGGCCATTACTGACATTCTACAGAGTGGGCTCCTTTGAGCACAGTGGGGCTGATTGAGCAGGCCTGCATAACATTACTGTAATTATTTTTTGCATAACTTCATAAATGCTTGTCATATCTCTTTAATAATAAAACTACTTTCCATCACATTTACCAATTAAGATATTAAAAGCATTGGAGATATCTAGTACAATCAAGAAATGTGCCTCCTCATCCCCCTTGTCTTTGTTGAAAGTAACTGTATAACTGGAACAGGTGTTAAAATAAGGTTCATATATGAATATTTTCCCTGTACTACTAATGGAGGGGTGGAGTTAATCGACTTCACATGCTCGTATTCATAATTAAACAATACCAGTTATTAATGGTACCCTACCTATAACCTGATAGATGAACTTTGATTGTGCTTTGTGATGGAACCATATCTTATTTATCTTGTTATCAAGTGATAGGATGTCAGGTGATCCTATGAATCCTAAACTTAGAAATAGATTTCCCTCTTCTCTTGCCATCAAGTGATATATGCACATTTGTTGATTTCACACTTGTCATCAAGTACATAGTCATCAAGTGATGGAGATTAAAAAACAGGTGGACATTTATGAACTCAACTCAGTGATCAAGTGATGGAAATCAAGAGATATATACATATTTATGAACTTGGCCATCAATCAATGGAAATCAAATGATCTGCATCAGCTAATCCATAGATTTCTCAATATCCTGTTTGAACAGGGAATTATGTTTCTTGTACTTTCCACCACCCTCTGGGTTTTACCGCTGAAGAAATATGGAACACACTCTTTTTTTTCTTTGCCATAATTTTCAGATTTAATTGGCTTCTGTGATAGTTATTTACGCCTCATATTTTATTCATTTTTCAAATGTCAGGTAGGATTCTGGAGGGGGGCAGACTTCTTGGAATCTTTCCCTAGCCTCCCAGGTGAGACTAATTAGCATTCTTGGCACAAATGCAATCCTAACTAATTTGTTATTGAGCTTAATCAAGCTATCACATCTAATTTCATCTTCCTGTAAAAACTCATTTCAGGTGAAATTATTTCTTTCTGCTGCTGAAAGGGCCGTGTCGGCATGAGCCACGTCAACTTTGCCCCCATTTTCATTTCTCACTGCTGGGCAAGGCACTCAGTTGCCCTCGTTGTCAACTCTGCTTTCTTAATTCCAGACTGTTGTAAAATTTCTCAGAATTATAGAGTTGATAGTATAAAATGGAGTGTGTGAACTTGGTTTTAGCCAAATCTTTATACTGCTACTCACAAGAGATTTTAAAGGAAGCTGGTTGGTCTTTGCTAGATGTACTTTCCAGACAACCATGGATCATGCGATAGTCATAATAGCCCATCATACTAAGGACACATGGAATATTTTCCTCCCTTTGTTGTGAATTGGTGAAATCCTTCCAGGCCCTCCAAGTGATGGCTGTAATTTGCAGAAGGTGCGTTTGTTTTACAAAATTTTTTTCCAGTAACTTAGTCCTAGAATAAACATACCAGTCAGTGACTTCAGAGATCTGTCTCTGCTACTCTTTGCCATCTGTTCTGAAGTAAATAGGAACTGTACAGAATGTCACTAAATTCCTCCTCGTTTCAAATATATTTGGATAGGGCAGTCTTTCCCCAACAAACTTTCAAAATACGTCTGCATTGCAATTCTCAGAATACCCACCAAAGAAAGCTTTCTTTAAAGGGGAGAGGGAAATGGGGACAATACCTCTTGCCCTATGGGTACCTGTGGGCCCATATGAATTGTAATGTAGTATTTGAAATGAGCAGATGAAGCAATGTATTTCATTCAGGGTAGTGAAATGAACTGGTTAAAATAGAATGGTTTTTTCTGTCATGTCATGGGTTTTTTCTGTGGTTGCCTGTTTCCTGGGCTATTTTCTACAAAGGACATACAACAACAGAGAAAAGATTACTCTGATGTAGAGTAAAATTGGGGGGGGGGGCACTAGTTCCCATGCCTCTTAGAGTCTAAAAAAGGCCCTGAGTATTCCATTGACCATATCATCATCTGACAAATATAGATAAAGGAAAGATGGCGTAGGAGTCCACTAGACTGTGTCCTTAGTTGCGCTTGTGGAAAACCATAGCCTTCCTGAATTGCTGAATTTCCAGTACTTCTCCAGCATCTCTGGAAGGATGCAGGTTTTTCATCCCTGCCTCAAAGGATTTGTTTTTCATTATTTAGTGGAGGGTTTTTGACTTGATACCTTATATCAGGCTGGTTTCTGAGCTGCAACTAAAAACAAAGGCTCTAAAAAAGCAAGGATTTTCTAAATAGTTGGACAAATGCCTGGTAAAGAATTAATTGTTCCTGAAAAGTCTGTAGGAGCATACTCTAGAAATCCCAGGAAAGGTCTACCTGCTGATGGAATGGTGATCTTTTCTTGGAATGTGCATGTGGATAAAGACAAATGCTCGAATTTAATAAAAGATAAAAGGTTCATAGAAGTGCAAAATGTACCATCTGTCTGTGCTTTTTGCAAAAAGCTTATTACTTGACTCATCCGTTCTTTTGATGAATGCCAGAATTGAACTGTAATGGATCCTTTTATAGTGATTCATATTGTGTGTGAAGAAAGCCACGGCTCATTCTATTCATCATTTGAAGTATTCAAACCCTTCTTCATGTGCTAAAAGTATCAAGTATCATGCTTGGAGTAGATATCTCTTGTGAGCAGAGAGTCATTTCTTTTCAAGTGGGTGCCCTTAATGGTTAATAAATATCTGCATAATAATGTTTCTGTTGACTTAACACTCATGTTTATATATTTTTCATTTTTTCGCCATTCCTGCTGGCTACTTAAGTCATTATACAGTGCAAATAATCTGCCTCACTGAAGAGAAAGAGGAAAAATAATATGAGTTTATCTTGACTTTCTGCCACCATCACTTTGCATAATTTTCATGGCAAAGCCTTGGCTTTTGTGCCTTTTTCAGAGACAATAGATGTTCTGGCATTAATTTGAAAGTAATATGTGAGCTGTATGTTTTCATTCTAACAGCAGTAGAGAATAAAATATTGTCCTTCTGGGATTGTTGGAAGAAGTGTTGATCATTCCAAAATTAAACTAACAATCAACAACTGGTGGTTGTGCAGGCATTCAGACCGTTCTGTTTTGATGGGTCGGAGCAGCCTTTCTCCAATGGAACAGAAGAGGCATATTTCACGTTGGAAAACCTTCTAACTCATACAGTGAAAGATGGGGTTGGATTGAAATCATCAACAAGGATCAAGGACTTCTTGGCTTGGTTTGCCCATCATGGCAAGTCATTTTTTCCTTAAAAACAATATTAGATTCACAGATAATGCTATAAAACCTACAGCATATTCTTAAAATCCTCGGTTTAGTACATTAAAAAACAAACATTTCCTAGATTCAGGCACTGTATAGCCTTTCTTGGCACCAATTTAACTCTAAAGATTTGATCCTGTTTTCTACTGCAATTTTATTTTAAGTTGTGGTAAGAATAAAATGGTGCAGGAATGAAATTGCTCATGAGATTAAGATCACAAGATGTTGTAGAGGCTGCTTAGAAAGAGGAGAAAATGCACTTAAACTAGCTATTTTGTTATAAAATATTCCATTATTCCAGTTTCTTCTTTTTATAGTTGACACAACTCTTATCCAACTGGATGCTTTCCAGATGTTAGGATGATAAATTCTAGACCCTATTGGGTGAAAATGCCAAGAGTAGCATTCCCAAAATATTTAGAAACCATGGATTGTGTTTGTTTATTAATATCATTTACCGTCAATGAAGCTCTAGGAGGCACACATCCACTAATCCATTCTTTTATCATAACAACAGTTTTTGAGGTAGTTTGAGATGAGACAAAGTGACTAACTCAAAAATCACTTAGTAAACAAAATTCCATGACTGAGAAGAAGCTTGAACCTGAGCTTGCCCAGTCAAACCTTCTGATCACCGCATCGCCCAGGTTCTTCATCGAAGGCTATAAGCTTTCTTCATTCTCAAGTTTTATGAGAAGGGTATGATATGAGGTGTACAAGTCTTTCATACTGGAGAACATGAATGTTGGAGGACTTTAAAATAGTGATGTTAGCATGCCCAAGTGCATTGTCTGGATATTTATTTATTTTATTTTATTTTATTTATTTAAATTTAGGTACCACCCAATTCCAACTGACTCTATGCATTTTAAATTTTGGTCTGGTTTATTATTGTGCTGTAACCTATAGTGCAGTTTTTATAACACAGTAACACTCTAAAATGGGAGATGAATGAATAGGATAGTGATAGCTCTAAAGGTCATAGACCAAAAGATAAATGCTGCATTTAATTGTGTTCACTGGGTAGTAAACCATTATTACCATTCACAACATTATTGCATGTTTGAGTGTTTTAAATCAGGATTTCTTTCTAATGAATAGCACTGTAGCCTCAAACTAAAGACATAATACTGTACAAATTCCATTTTTCATCTCCACAGTATAGGCTGTGAAGCTGTGAGTGGCATAAAGAGGCATTTAGAAGTCAAAGGGTAATTTATAGGTCACACTTAGGATTATATGTTTTGAGAACCTAGAAGTTATAAGAAATAACTTTCATGCAGAAAGCTAGCACATCAGTGTGAAGTTAGGGCTTGAATGATGTTTATCCCTTAAGTGACTTGGGATTAAATCCTACCAATTGCAATTAGACTTACTTCTGGTTTAATTGGCAAACATGTATGAAATAGAGGCTTAATCAGTATATCAGTATCAAACATCTGTGCTTTAATCCCATGTTGAAAGTGAGCATCTCAAAGCACAGGTTCCCACATTTCAAATCTACAGAAAGAGAAACACAAAACATCTCCTGTGCAAATTAGGAGGAAAAAGTCGCAGAAGAAGGCAAGGACAGATCCCTTCCATTGTGGTCAGTGCACCAGGAATTAAGTCTTCAGTCCAGCTTGGCAGCAATATCTAGCCAACCTTGGCTGATCTTGAAAAGCTAAATAGGGTCAAACCTGATTAGTACCTGGATGGCCTCAAGGTTGGAAAGGAAACTCAATGTCCTGGAGGAAGACAACCATTAAGTACTTTTGTACTGTTGCCAAGTAAACTGCATGGAGATGTCCATAAAGTCATCAGAAGTTGACTTGGAGTCAACTAAGTTTTATTTTTTATTAATGAAATAGAGTCTGTCTGCAGCTCATTGCTTACTTTCCTAATATTTGAAACAATGAGGTCTTTTGGAAGTTCTGGGGTTTTTTTCCCCAATTTTGTAGGAATATATAGTGTACTGGTGAACATCTAGACTAGCAATAACAACCTAAATTGTGTCCAGCTTTGTTAATATAGAGACTACAGTTGATTTCACTGCTATTTTCCATTTTCTAAGATATCTGTCTATCACAATAAGATGGAAAATATTTTGATTCTAACAGCTGGAATCTTTATTTCAAGAAATCAACAAACATTTACTAGCTGCTTCTTCCCAGCTAGTTTGATCCCCCATCACAACTCGACCCTATTCTTCACTTGTCTCAATTTAAGTGTTGGAAGGGCTGCCATCACCAGATTAACAGTTCTTGAAACTTAAAACTTGCTATGATTTTGTAGAACTTTGCTTAGCTTAATAAAAGATATTGCCTCTGTGGATTTCAGATTTTTTTCCCCTCATGTTCCATATGGCAATGTTTGCATTTTATCATAATTGCCAGGTTTACAACAAAGGAGTGGTTCTCTTTTGAACCCCTGCACTTCTGATGCTGGATCCAAAAAGATGGTGATAAATGCTTAGCTTCTCCTGCTGCCAAACAGCCTTTCATTTGGAAATAATCCACACTCAGATATGAAGATGCCAGGAGTATGCCAATGAGGGTGAGAGAGTGAGGCATTAAAATGTGGAGCCTGCTGGCCCCTGAAAGCTCACCCTCATTATTTTTAAGGTACAAAGGTTTTTTTTTTTTTAATATAAATTAGTACTCAAAGGATTCTGTTCCTTCCCTCGACTGCAATACACAGCTTCACTTTTTGTTCAAAGCTATAATTTATCTACTTAAGAGCAACAGCCATCTGTTTAGAAAAGAAGTGAAATCAAAGCTTAGGTAGGGACAAAAAAGGGGGAAGAAAAACTGTACAACATTAAAAATGATTTCTAAGCTAACAAGGAAACAGAATTATAGTTAAGATGCATTGGTGTTCCATCCCTAAGGCAAATTATTATTTTTTTAAATACAGTCTTGGGAGAGGAAATTTGCATTCTTAATGGCGATCTAGATGCATTCATGCTACTGTTAAACTAATGCTCTCAACTAATCTTGTCTCCCCAAACTCGTTCCCTTCAAAAGTGTTGAGGCAGGAATCCCCAGAATTCCAAGTCTTTCCCTTTGCTGACTTGGAATGCTGGGAGTTGCAGCACTACTGTATCTATAAGGCTTGGAGAAGTTTGATCCTTGGAGGTAGAAGAGGGTGAAGAGGAAACAGCCTTTCGAAATTGCCTTCCAAATTTGTAGTCAGAAAAATTGGGGAGACAAATCCTCTGAACTTCTTCAGAATGAGAAATTCTGTAACAATTTATTAAAAGCAGGATTCCTCCTAGGAATCAGAAGAAATGGAAAATGGAAAAACAGAAGAATGGAAAATCGGAGAGGCTGCAGACCAAGGAGACAGGATAGTTTCATGAATCTTTGGCCAAGGTGAAAGAACCCCATATAAGAACCTCACCAAACTTCCATGTACATCCCTATGACAAGCTCCAGGGGTAGACAGGACTAACCTGTAAGATTCTGATGGTTTTTTATTGGTTCCTTGAACTCCATGGGGTGGACTGAATATTCCATATTTGCAACATATTGTGTGAAGTGGGCCCTAGAATCAACTAAGTGGTAGAGTGACACAGCTGTTTCATATTGAATCAATTTGTCCTTTTTTTTTTCTCTCCCCCCTGCTTTTGTTATAACATCTGGTGTAGTAGTTGAACCTATTAAGAGAGATGTGTGTAGAATGCAGGCATTTTTAAGACTACTCAGTGATTCTACTGTACAGAAAGTCCAATCAATTAGAAAGATATCATGAAGGAACTAACAAGGGCCTGAGACTGAAAATTGGTACAAAAGAACTATTTCATGAAGTACCTTAAAGAGCCTTTAGGAGTGGGAAAAGTATATCTGTTCCCTTAATGAATGGCAATGTAACTTCATGTCTGCTTATAATGGCTTAGGTATGCTATTGTCTCTAATCAGTTGGAAAAGAGCTGTTATATTTTCCCATTGTTAAAATAGTTGGCTAATAAGATGTCCTAGCATGATATGGGGAAAATACTTTGCACAAAATGGTAAATATAGAATGATGCTAAATTGCACTTGGATCTCATTGAAATCAGTGTCAAAAGTTAGGGCTAACTTGTAGCTTACTGATCTCAGTGGGACTTCTGTGCAGGTGAACCATTCTGAAGTGAAGCTAGTATTATTACTGTTAGCATTATTTGCTGACAGTATTACTAATCATACTGACAAGATTATTTTATTGGTTTGAATACAATTGTAATGTATTTATGCAAACCAATTTACATCTTGTCTACTAGTGAAAATCTTTGAGGCAGCTGATGGTATATTTCAAATGGGCTACATAAAAATGTAATTAGTTAAGAAAAGCGTAAGTTCTAAGCTGTGCTAAATATCATTGGTTATGTGAAGGGAATGTTCATAGTTCTTAAACATTCTGTATGTTCCTACCATAGAACATTGATGGTTCCTGAATATCTCTGCCTTTGTTTGTCTATTTAATGTAGAACTCAACGTATTTAAGCCACAGTAGCCTTAACTGCTAAACCATTTTCCTATATACATGCCACAACTACTCCCCTTTGACATGTATTCTCCTGGACTTGTAATTTGTGTTATATCAATCAGTGCCCTTTGATTCACAAACTGTATGTCTCCATAAACTGCAAAATTCTCAAGGTTACTGATAATGGGGGTGTTTACATTTCTCTCCTTTCAAAGTAGGATGCAGGTTCAAACTATTAGAATAACAATCAGTTTGATTACCATTCACAGTTCTCATATGCTAAGTACCCTCCAATACAAGGTGCCCTTTTTCTGGACCAAGAATGTTCAGATTCCTGTGTACCCCTTACTGTATTCCTTCTCAATTGTTGAATTGAATTGAAGAATTGACAACAATTCTTTGTCAGTGGTCACAATGTTCATCTTCAGTCTCTGTAACCCTATATAAAAACTTGGTTGGTAGACTTCAGCACTCTTTTCTATTAACAGCAGTCCCATGGCTTACTTTAACTTGCAAGCTTTAATAAAACAGTTGCTGGATTCTCTCCAGCCATTGGCATGTTCTGATATGAGTATTTCTACTATAGTTGAAACCCCCATTTGTATTTGGGAATAAACTGCAATCCAGTTCTTGTGTTTATATGGATATAATGTGATTGGTTTGGTTTGGTTTAGAATATTATGTGAACCCAGCCACTGGCTTGTAATTCATGATTTACAGAAGAGTTGCACAACTGGAGCGCCCATATATTCTCTCTAGACTGAGTGCAGCCCCTAGAGTCTTATAAGGTGTTACCAAATTGTGAGGTTACATGTGACAGACTCTTTGGAAAACAACAATATACGACCCCTAAAAATTGCTAAGAATAAAATTGCATGAATTGACAGAACACCAGAAGAACTGTTTAAATCTTACAAGATGGTACAGTGTTAAAGTGCTCCTTTGTTTGTAAACAGATATAGAAAACATGGCAGTGGTGAAGAGACTAAAAAATAGTAATTTATGTTCTAATATTGCAAAGGGCTGTGCTAAAGAACGTTCAATCTAATGAACTTATTTGCACATGCTGCTAAAATATATCTCAACAATACTTCAATAATATAAGAAACAGGAATTGCTAGATCTATAAGTTAGATTTGGAAGTGGAACTAGAGATCATACTGCTACTATCTGATGGATAATGGAAAAGTCAAGGGAATTTTAAGACATCTGTTTTTGCCTTAGCTTTTGAAGAGCACTTCTAATTCTGGTTCACCCTTAAAAACATGGTTGTAGTGGGCCACCTCATCTGCCTACTGAAAAATCTGTATGATGGCTAGGAAGCAACGGTTAGGAAGAAATATGGAGCAACTAAATGATACAGTAATGGGAAAGGAGTGTACCAAGATTATTATACTGCACCTTATGTCTTCCACTTACATGCAGAATATATCAAGAAAAATGCTAGATTAGAAGATACAGAAACTGGAATTAAATTTGCTAGAAGAAACATCAACAACTTTAAATATGCAGTTTACACCTGAAAGTGAAGAAGACTTGAGGAATCTTTTGCTGAAGGGGAAAGAAGAGAGTGTAGAACCCTATCTGCCACTCGACATCACAGCAAACCATATTATCACACCAGACAATGCCAGCCCATTAGAAACAGGCAGAGAAGTTGAAGTAACATGCTTTATATTCCTAGGCTCAAAAATTCATAAGGATAGTGATTCTAGCTATGAAATAAAGTGATGCTGGTTACTTGGAGAAAGAGCATACTAGATCTAGACAAAAGATTAAAATGCAGAGATACCAAAGGTACATATTGTCAATGCCATGGTTTTCCCACTTGTAAGATATGCCTTTAAAATGTAATGCTAGAGGAAATTGTTGAAAATACCTTGGACCACACAAAGAACAAATAATTGAATGCTAGACAAGGTGACACCAGATTGCTCATTGGAAGCACTAATAGTGAAGCTGAGCTTTAATATTTTGGGTGAATAATGAGAAGAGTCATTGCAGAAAACCCTGATGTTTGGAAAAATCACAGCAATCAAGGGTCTGATAGAAGGCAAGGCAATTAGATACTATCATTGACACAAGCATCATGATACAAGGATTCAGTGAAACAGTCACCATCAGACAGTCCCAGCAAAATGATGCCTGTTGGCTTACACAGAATGAGAAGTGACTGAACAATAATAAATAATGCCCCTGGGTTCTACTAGAAATTTAGTACAGCTTCATTTGGGAGTAGCAGAAGTTTCCATGAAACAGGTTATAAACCGAGTTTTATTTTGCAAAAAGAAGATATCTTTAGAAGTGAATTCACATTTGAGAATTATTTTTCAATCTCTTGGGTTGACATCCTTGATTGTGTGTGTGTGTGAGAGAGACAGACAGACAGACAGACACACATCCATAGAAGTAAACCAATAAAGCTACCATATGAGTTGGATCAAACCCCATTGAAAGGATAAGATTTCAAAAGTCCATTAAGTCTTGGTTAATGATCTGTTAATTGTTTCCCTTCAGTCTCAACTTGTTTGAAGAGGTTGTGCCCTTGATTTTTGTTCAGGCTTTCCTAACGCTCCTGCACTGTCATCCTCTAGGCAAAGTGTTTCATTGAAGTACAGGTGTGCTTGGCAGGTATCATAAAAGTCTCATAAAAAGTGCAGATGTAGATAGCAGGGGTGTCAGGTGACATGCTTGCTGAAGTTAAAAAGCTGGCTGCCTGTGTATAAATTAAGAACTGATTTGTTAGCATGCTACCTTTCTGATTGCCCTGCCTGAATAATTTTCTCTGCAACCCCAGACTAAATATGCTATTTCACCAGGTCTGGCTATGACTCATCTCCCTGCATTGGTTTCCTCTCGCAGATGGCATCATTTCATCTGCCGCATTAAGAGTGACAATTGACAGTGTAGAACTGAAGCACTAGAATGCTCTTCCACCATGAATGTATAATCTGCAGGATAAATTTTCTCTGATTCTATATTTTACATGTGTGTTTTAGAATGAAAATAGAAATGGGTGCACACACATGTATAGGCAGGCAATGTCATGAATACATGCATGAAATAAGACAAAACTAATCTAATTCCAAGGGCTGTCATTGGTGCGAATTGTTGGACCTTTGCAGGCCAGAAATAGACAATGGGAGGCAAACAGGAGGCAGCTGTTACACAAAGGGAAGACAATCCAGTTCTCAGTGCATGAAAGTTGGTTATTTTTCCAGTTCTGCCCTGTTGCATTGCAACTGGTGCCTTCAAATGCATCTGATGATTTTAGCTGAGACTGTTTCTCTATGGATCTTACAGAGCCACATGGCTTTTTGGAGCAGTGTCAAAGCAAGCTGATTTGCTTGGCTGATGAAATAATAGCATTTTTGGAAGCTCCTGTTGAGAGACATATAATGTATCTGAAATATATTTCAGGCTTTTCCTTGAGATCTAGAAACAAATTAATTCAAGCGAAATATATTGGATTTGACCTTGAAGAGAGTTAATGATCTGGGGGTTGTGGTTTCCATCACTTGGCTTTTGGGTTTGCATATGTTGGCATTATCTCAAAGGGAGTTTGGGAAGAAAAAGAAAAATGTTTGCCAGAAGCCACTCCAAGTTTCTGAAATGTCTGGATGGGTTCCATACCAACTATTGAGTGATTTTGCATTTTCTGCAATGATGGAGAAGGGTTAGAAGGCCTTAAGGGCAAAAGAGTTGCCTTAAGACTTACATATGCTATTTTGCCCTCTGCAATCCTTTAACTTCCCTCCCAAAATGGGCTCTGGCCCTGCCTATTTACTAAGTGTGGCCTTCAGTGGACCATAAAAGCCCTCAAGCCCACTGATGTTTTGTACCCCTGCATTGTCAGCTGGCTGTGCATGTTCTCCATAACAATGTAGTGTTGTAATTATGTCATCTAACAGTAGAGAATATAGAATATGAACTGTCAGGTTCTTGATGTTCTCTGAACTTGATAATTTTCCTGCAGCTGTTTCAGTACCAGGCTAGGCAACACTGATGATGTAACCTAGCCTGTAATGAAATGTATTCAGGGAAACAGTCAAGCTCAAAGAACACTAAGAACCCAATATACCATATATCTCATGGCCTAATTTAATGCCATTGTCAAGTATATGATGTTATAAAGGTAGGGCCACATTTTTGTTCTTGGTTAATGTCAGTTGCTAGGTCAACCATGAGTAGCAGACTTAAAGGTTATATTTTCTATGTGTAAGAGATTTCTCTGAAGTGTTGAACTTTAATCTTTTCAGCACAAAAAGTATTGAGAGATGTGTTGCCTTTCTCTCTGTCTTTTTTTTTTCTCCCTTAAAAGCCTGCTCAGTAGAAGCTATTTTAAAAATAAAAAGAATGTACAATTGTGGAAACAAAAACTACATTTAAACATTTTTTGTGCATGGCACTTGCTATCCTCACATATTCTGTATGTTTTCAGAAAACCATTACTTCCAAAAGTTCTACTGTATTTTGTTAATTTTGTAAAGTGCTGCAAGAACTCCAGTGATGGAAAAGCAGGATTTAATTTTTAAAAATAAAGAAAGGGTGTTCCCCCTACCCGTAAAACAACTGCTTAACTTTTCCATCAAAATCAAGGGGACTTCAGCACATTTAAATTTGGCTGTGCTGAGCCCCTTTCTGTTTAAAACAGCTTTTGGGTGACCTCTGTAAGTTTTAGACATTAATTTGTTTGCAGTGTTTCCATAATGAAAAATAAAGCTAAGTTAAATAATACTTCCCCTACATTTTATGAGCTTCTTTTATATTCTGAGACAGAAGCTTAATGGCCTCTGACTGTAGCGGTATAAACTAATGAGAACCATTAGAAGCTACTAATCTTCTAATCGAACTTGGAATTGTTGTTCTACACAGTCAGGACCATCCATGGAGCAAGCTGGATAGCCATCTATATCTTGCTATTAGTGGATACAGATTGTGATCCTGGGAAGGGAAGAGAACAAACAACCAGCAGGCTGATCTGGCTGGCTTTTCCTGCATATGAAGGCTAAAGTCAGCTTTCATGTAAGAAGGTCAGTGAGGCTGATGTTGAAAAATCTTCTACTCTACAATAGAATCTATTCTAGAGTTTTTCTTCTTTACATTCCATATTCAGTTCAATTTCCAGCTCAACACTTGTTCATAAAATGCTCCAACAACACCAGGCTACTGAAGTTATGTGTGGTTTCTCCTGTTACTTTGGGAAAACATATTATTCTTGTGCCTAGAGTAATGGGTAAAGAACATGTACACAATAACATCTTCCCGATCATGTTCCTCCAGTAACTTGTGGTAGGAGGTTTACTGCTTTCAACACTGGGAAGCAATATATAACCATCATTGTTAACTGTCAGTGGCTCAGTCTACACACTGTACTCAGACATAATACAATTTATTTTGTTTAGCACATTGTATAACCTAAGCCATCATTGCAAGCCATGATTTATCACATTGTGTAGTATGGAAATATACCCAACTCTTACTTAGCCAATGTGTGGTTCAGAAAACTGGGAGTCATTATGATATATAAATGTAGACACTGATATCTTTTCTCTCCACTTACTGGTTATTCTAATCCAGCAACCTACATTCCAGGATCTCACAAATACATTTTCCCCACATTACCTCCAAATTACCTATTTAAATTAGATGTGTAATGGTATGTGGGAATGAACTTGGGAGACAGGGCAAAAAGACACAGCCAAGGGAATGGTCAGATAAAAGGCAGCTTAGCCCACAGCAGGAATGGGGGCAGGGCAAAAGGTTCAGAAAAGATCCTCCCTAGTTTCTTGGGCTGTAAAGGGGATGTGGGGAGACAACTACTTTCAGACTTACAAGATTCTGTTAATGTAGCTTTACAGTAAAATAGAATTAGCTCATTTGGTCATGTTTCCTGTCTGGTCTACCTTGCAAGGCTAACAGATGACATGATAGTTACAATTAACAAATATCTGTGGTAATAATATCTCACCATCTTTATTATAACATTGATACATTTTCATGGCTTGGAAATGAGGAGTAGAGATAGATATCCTTGCCCAGAACCTGGAGTTCTAAGGGAAGCCAAACGTCCTTTGCACCTTGACATCATTAATTGTTTATATCCATTTACATGATTTTCATTTTAGAATTGCATCTTTTCTCCTCTTAGTTCTGTGCATTTTATATCTGATTGGATATTGCTGCCATCAGGAATCTAAATAATGTGTTGGCCATTGAATGGCACATACAATTTGGACCATGAGTGTGATGACAGATTTACTTTGCCAAAAGCTTTTTTCCTTACTTAGCAGCTGTGCAATCAAAGGCTTAAAATCCAGTGGTTTCCATATACTCATATACATATACTCATCTTCTTCCTCCAGTCTCAAAGCTTAAGTTGTACAGCTACAGCAGGATCTCCTCTGGCCAAAGATGACAATTTCAGAGCAATGTCTCTCTTTTTCTTCTTTACATTCCTTATTCAGTTCAATTTCCAGCTCAACACTTACTCATAAAATGCTCCAACAACACCAGGCTACTGAAGTCATATGTTCTAGTAGATCAAGTGACTACCTCACTTGAGTACACCTTTACAGTGTACTCCTAAAGGTCATCATGCACCATTATATCTCATTTTTAATGGCTCCATTAAATTCCTCTGGCTGTCTGAACCTGGGCCAGTAACAATTGCTGAATGTGCCTTACTGATTCTAGACTAAGGAAAATTTAGTTGGCGGGACTGTTTCAAGTTCAAATCAATAATTAAAAGATCCTATCTGTTTCTTTGTTGTATACAATAAACAGATTCTTAGACTGAGTAACAATCACAGTGAAGCTAAGGTATTTAATCAGTCACTAAACGTGCAGCTTATAGGTTATCAGTAGCTGCAGTGAGGTGATCAAAATGTTCTTTGTGGCAGGTTTTCTACTAATCTGCACAATCTATGCAAACTATGAAACTGAGGATTGGAAGCCCTTTCCCCAACCAAAGAGTGACGGAGGTGATAATTATTTAATGAAAGAATCAGAGCGACTAGGCATAATTCCTCAAAGCCAATTTTGATTGGCTGGGTGAGTTTAAGGTTCAGATGAATAATATTAGTCTGACACTGAACAGCTCCTTAAAATGCATATGGCTTGCAAAAAATGTAGACGAGCACTGCAAATTTGCTTTTACATCTCAGCTTTGTGCCTAAATCAGTTTTACGTTCGGTTTTATTTGCCTTTTCAGTTTTGATGGTTTCTATTTTTTTTTTCTTACAATAAAATAAAGCTGTCTTCCAGAGAACTTTGCCTGCCATAACTGATCTTTTCATCAATAATTAGAACAAAGCAAAACAAAACAAATCCTGATTCCTTTGCTATTAATCACAAGTAACAATTGCTGGCTCTGGATTTATGAGCAACATCACGTTTCAGAACCAGGAGTGAAATTTGTACAGCTTGGAACTGCTGCATCATTTACCAACTGAGTCTTCCTTATAGTGTAGTTTAGAAATTTAGTAGTATTTTTGGTTTTACATACTGCAGTTATTTCCTTCTCAGATGCTGAAAGGGGAAACAGGAATGGTGAGTTGACTATCTACTTAGCATTTGCAATGTTCACAGTGAGAAATGAAAGGAGAGTTAAGTACTTGGCAGGGCACTGAGTCCCTTTCAGAAAGGCAGACCTCTAGTTTTTCAAATTCCTGTAGCTCATTCCAAAAGCATGTGCAAGGGGTGTTAAAGTCAAGATGGTGGCTGTGGTTTTCCAATCGAAGGCCCACCCCCAATGCATGTAAAAAGGAGTGGGGCTTTGATCATGTGGCAAGGCTGCCATCTTGACTTTTGTAACACCCCCCCTTGTGGTCACTCCTGGCTCATCACAAGAGAAATTCCAGCTATAGGTTTCAGACTTTTCAAAGAGAAATCCGATGGAGATTTCTGAGTATGCTCCAAATTTCCAATTTCAAGACACACTGCCAACTTAATTATATATATATATATATATATATATATATATATATATATATATATATTCTCCTCCTACTTGGGAACAAAGAGGAGGTATGAAACTAAGGATAGGAAAGATTGGGGCAAAGGAAAGACACAAGTTATTCCACCAACCCACTATTTTCAAATTTCCAAAAAACATTAGGGAAATGTCGCAATCTTCCCACAGAAATCTTGATAAAATCTCCAAAATATGAATTCAAGATGAAGAGAGGAATACATTCATCCATTTCTATTCTACAAGCAGATATCTGATGCTTGTCCAATAATATAAGCAGTGAAGATTCTTAGTTGGAACCTTGTCAAGTATTTAGACAAAGACTTCCCATCTCTGTTCTCATAGCAGAGAAATGTCACTTACCTACAGTTAATATTAAGAAAACAGCAAATACAAAGAAAATAAGGTATCAAGTTTTCATCAGTGTTAGGAAAATTCTGTGAGTGCAATGACCTTTGTCAACTGATTTAAAAAAAAAAATCTCACCACACTAAGGGTAATGCGGCATCGTTCTTACTTCTTTTTATACATGTAAATTGGAGCAGTTTCATTAAATGACAATTTGTTCTCTCTCCCGGTTAAATGAATTTACATTACTCAGGGAGAGTGCCTTAACAATGAGCACTGAAAATCATTTGATTTAAGCAGGCAGAGATTTTATGTTGAAAGCTTGATGGGCTTTTGGTTTTGTAGGATGACTTCATTAAATGGATTGTAAATATGTGTGTGTGTGCGTGCGTGCATGTGCGTGTGCGCACATGCGCGCATGTGCGTGTGTGCATTGCTTCTTTTCCTGGTCTCCTCTGATTGTTTGCATGGGCCCTAGATGTGATACGCTATTTTTGGAACCTCTGTATTCCAGGATTTGATTTTTATTCCCAAAGAAGGAAGGGAAAGAGAAACATTCAGCTGGATGAATAATTTTGGGTTCCAGAATGTAGATGCCCAGTCCATGACTCTGGACTGCATTTCACTATTTGTGACCTGGTCCACTGAACTCCAAACCTTGCTGTTATTGAATTGTAGTTTAAAATATCTACAGAATAGGGGGGGGGGGAAACTAGATGAGGAATAAGTTTAAAAATGAGTCTAGCTTTAATTAATAAAACCTGAATCACATGTTGGGTTCTGCTTTCTCTTTACCCACTTGCTTTCTCCTGTTTTGTCAATTTTGGCATGAGTTGGCTGCTCCCCTGCTCTAGGGCTGCTGAGATTTTGGGGTGTGTTTAAGCAGTGGACTTCTGCTGGTGGTTCTACCATCACTGCAACATTATGGCCTCATTTTAAGATGGCATGATAGCCAAATCAAGCCAGAGGGATATGGGAATGCCTGTGGGATTACTGAAATTCACAAGTCCTGATTTGAACTAACTAGAGAATTCATTGGTCAGGCACTTTTAAATCTCCAAGGGAAATCTGTCATGCTTTTTCTTGACAAATAGACCTGACAGAAGTTCAAGAAGAAGCTTTAACTTCCTTAGGGAAGATGATTGTGTGTTATGTGAACACAGCTGACAACCAATTTAAGCCAGTTAGTTTGACTAACAATGGCAGTTGCAATAATGCATCCTACGGTATTAGAATACTGAAATAATAATTTTAGAAGAGTATGAGAATATTGTTACTGACTTAGGTATTATTTTTAGGACAGCCAGCCCAGATTTTAACGGCTGTCAATCAATAGCTTAAACAGTCTGGATGGCAAAAACTTAATTGAAATATTTTCTCTTGTGACTCATACCAAGTGTCTGGATTCAAGACCTGCCAAGTTTTTTTCCCCCAAAAGTTTGGACAGATGGTGCTTCTGTTCTGATGGACAGAGGCAGAGAGCCAGTACTTCAGCTGCCAAGATGGTACAGTGTATCTTTAAAAGTGAAAAAAAAAATGTTGTGTCCCAGTCTAGAGAGTTTGACAGTGAACTCAGGGTGTCCCCTAAATTCATATAGATTATGAAGGGTTGCAATGAACTCCTTAAACCAACACTTCTCCATGGAGTGGAAATAACCTCTATTGGTATAAATGGTATCCATGTTTCATTCAATTTATTTGTGTTGAAGGGCCTAATATTGAGTTGGAACCATGTAGGCCCAGAAACTATTGCATAAATTGTGTCAGATCTTAGGGTACCCCACCCCCATTTATGCAAGTAACATCTCCCATCTCATTGCCAGTGTCTACATATAAAACTCCATATTGATGCCTATAGAAACTCCCTTTGAACTACCAGGGTGTCTCTCTTGACCATAACCATAGCATTATATTCCTGGTTACATTCACGCAATACACTAAAGAATGATTTGCTACTATCTAGATGCATACAACATGCAGACAATTAACAAGCTACATTTTGCTTAGTGTGTTGTCCATAGGCACCTTCATCCTCATCCTTCTTATCTTCTGCAGTGCATTATGGTCAAGACAAGTGTTCCCACTGCTGCGCTCCTTCCTCACTTCTCACCAGCCAGTCCCCCTTCTGCCCTTATTCTTCTTTCACTGCTTTCCTCCCTCCCCCCCCCCCCCCGCCATGGTGAAGAAACAAAATTCAACTTGCTGCTCTGCAGGAAAGGGGCAAAAGCATCCTTTGGTGCAAATGAGCATCTGCACTCATCAGTGTATCCAGCTGGCCAGCTCCAAACTCTGAGTTTAAAAAGAGAAGAAAGAAACATCACTACAGTGGACAAGATATTTTCTGCAGTCTCATCATTTGCTGCTCTCTAATCTTCTAGCATCTCCTGGGGTTGCATTGCCATCACATCTTGCCAACTTAGCCTTTCCCCAAAGGAGTAATACTAGCAACATCCTAGGATGCTAACCCATTTTAGTGTATGAGGTCATGTAGGCTGAGAATGTGGGGCTGGCCTGGAAGATTTGAACTGGGTTTCTAAAATGGAAGCTAATGTAGCCCCTAAACTCATTTTCAAGCTGATTCTCACCCTTTCAGAGTATCTCTATAGGCAGCTTGGAAACTGTGCATTAACATGAGAAAAGGAAGTTTTCCCTGTCTTTGTGATTGATGGTCAAAAACTCCAATTTTCCTATCAGTTTCTGAAACTTTAATTATATGGCAGCTATATATTCCAGGAAGATGTAGGCTGGTTAGATTATGAAGAAGTGTGTGTGTCTGTGTGTGGCAGAAGGAGGGAGGGAGAAAATTTCACAGCTTAGGTGAAATTCTAAAATAGATGCATCATAATTTAATGCAGGAATTATAGCAGAATTTCCCCCATCCTGCAGACCTCAACTCCTAATACACACACTTATCAAACACTCCCAAGTGATTTATTTTTATATACACATACACAAATAACACACACACTCACACAATATACAAACTATCACCAATCAGTAAGCATGCCCTAGGTTTGATGTTGGTAGCAAATAAAATAGTATTAAAAAATCTTGGCACAATTACCCTTTGACAGCACAGAAATTTTCCATTCCAGCTGGTCATTAGGCCTTTCCAACTGTTGGTGTCTCATGCAATCTGCTTTAATAGCTGCATATAATTAGCTTTGTACAGATCACAGGCTTTGGGGGGTAATATTCAAGTCCAAATATCAAAATCCAAAGAAAGATAACTCAAAGGGACATATGTTCAAGGCAGCCTTCTCAGTGCTGTCTTTAGCCCTAAAGACGGTAGTAGTGTTGATTTATGTATATTAGCTTTGAATCCTGATATGAAAAATCTATCAATTACTTTGCTGCAGAAGTTCTGGAAAGAAATAGAGCCGGTTGACATAAAAAGCAATATGTCATCTGAATATATAGATATCTTTCAGAGTTTTAATGCAATAATGGCTTCAGAGACAAGCCTGACTTTGCTAATCTTAGAATTTTCTGGGAACAAGAATACAAGTTCTGAAGAATAGCACTGATGGGAGTCTCACTCTTAGATAATAAAGTTTCAGCATGTTTTATATACATTTAAACTTCATGAGTATGCTAGCCAAGGGTTTATTTGCTCTTGTTTCACAATAATGGGCAAACATGATTTGTCAAACCATGGTTTCTTGAGAAAGCGATGACTTAAAAATCAAATAAATTCTGATTCTAGTCTTGACTTCTGGAGGAACAGTGAGAAGTCTGTTCCTTTTCCATGATAATTGCTACTATGCCATCATTAATATATGTTTTCCTTAGATTAAAACACCCACCGTCTTCAGCTATAATGTGTAAGATAGTGTTCTGTAAGATTTATAAATGTCTGGGTAGGCTGGTTCAATCCATTTGGATTACATGAGTTGAAAAGAGGTAGAATAGGTTAACAAAGCTCAGACTAACTTTCTTCTTTAAATTAACTTTAAATCCCCACAAGTCTCATTCTCTGGCTCCATTAAGGCCCTTCCTCCTTAAATTGCTCCTTTGGGGATTGTCTTCATTTTTTAATCTCTTCCCATTGATAGTCTTGCTTGTTAAAAGAAGGAATATCCAGAGCAGGACCTTAGTAGGGTCAATTGGTTGTTTCAGGAACTAAATGTTGGAGTTAACTACCATATCATATGGTCTTATCCATGATCCCTCAAACTACCTTGTGGCCTCAGGTGTGGTAGAGATTGCTATCCCATCAAAAAAGTTGAAGAAAGGTTATGTATTAGTCCAGTTGATTTGGGGATATGGAATAGAAGGTGGAGGGAGGAGTCAAAGAAAGAATCCTGTCTCAATCTGTGAGTGCCAGTTGGCTTTGCTTGCATTGATCATTGTTATGGTCTAATCTGTTTTGGGACGAAGATGTTCTCTTTCCTTTAAAATGAAGGTAATGCTAAATTAATATCCTAAGTCTGCTTCAGAATCAAAGCAACATTTAGTCCCTACCCCAGCCCTCCAACATCTTTGCTTTCCAGGTGAAGATTCAAGCTAACTACTCAAAGTAAAAATGAAAATTACAGGTCACCAATTTTTGGGATACATTAAATAGAGGACTACTCAGAATTCAGCTGGAAAAGACTGAGAGTAATGGGTAGAAGAAGTAAATAAGGGCAGAAGAAAAAACAAATGTAAATGTTAGAGGATCTCATTTTCCTTGCTGGAGTATTGATTTCTTACATTCTCATCTGATATCTGAGATGACTAAGCAGAAAACTACCTTCAGAGGCATCTTTTCAACATGAAGGGGGAAGGATGCAAGTTAGAAGGGGAATGATAGATGTTGGCTCATTAGAAGACACCAAAATGCCATTCTTCTTCATGAGGGATTTATCGTTTTCCACCTTGTTCTGCACTCATCTTAATAAGCATTTGATAAATGCCCATTTAGCTGTAATAGAAACATCACTCTTCAAATCTCAGTTCATGGGTCATCTTTCAAAACATTGCATCTTAATATGGTGGTGTGGGGTTGGAGAAGACTATATGAGCAGCTTTTTACAGGTCTACTTGATTATATTAGGTTTCAAAAAAGCTCCTGGGGGAAGAAACAGAGAGAATCTCTCTATTTCCTCCCCCCAATGTAGGATAATGACAGAATTGGAATTTCATCAGGAGTGATACAGTATTTATGATAAAATAGAGTATAATATGTTAATACGTGTCAGTGCCGAACACCTTATGCAAGAACTCCACTGGAAGAATTGGTCTCAGTGGAAATTTACATTGTTAGAGCAATATGTATTCTGGCTAAACATAAAAGTATCTTCAGAAGGACTCCTATAATTTTAAATGAGGGCATTATGGAATGTTGTGTTTAGGTGGAAAGTATGATGAGGAAGATGTTTCTACAAATAGTTCCAAGAACTGATTTAATGCACTAGTTTTGATATATTGGTTCATGGACACTTAAAGGAGAAAAATCAACTTATCAGGAATTCCCACAATGCGTACCTTCTACTGTATAGAATTTTAGCATTAATTGTGATGAAGTTCAAAAAGTGATGAGATAATAACAGGGTTACTTTCTTTCTGTTAGGAATATAGTTAGGAAGGAACTCCTTAGAGAAGAGTTTGAATTATTAAGGTTTTTACAGAATATGTAGTGAATTAATACAATGAATTCCACTGTATATGATGGTTTAAGTTGGACACAGAACAAAATTCACATGCAAAGGACTGTTCAGGCTGATTTTTTTTTTTTTTTAAGTGTTTCAAAACCCAATTTCTATGTAGTGTGATGCTGAGATTTCTCTAAAATGGATGCCTGGAGCTCCATTAAGGCTTCAGCAGGAGGCAGCACCTAACTATCTTGTCTGATCTTGGAAGCTGATCATAGCTGATCCTTGATATTATTTAGATGTCACTGTTTGGGAATCCCAGGGCTGTAGAGTAGACTAGAAAATTGAAAGAACATCCCAGAAGAAGGCAATGAAATAATCTTGGAAGAATGTACCATAATGGCAAGCCACTTCCATTTCACTACCCCAAAATTTCATGGAAGCAGTTACCTGGAACTTAACTCAACTGAAGGATGTTTTTGGGCACATTAGACTGACTTCTGTAGAATGGACATAACAGATTTTATATTTTCTTCATACCAGAAGATCCTGGGAGACTCCTGAATGCAACCCAAAATTATTTTGGAGCTTACAAGGTTTAATTTGAATATCTTCAGGCTATTTTTATAAAATACTGAAACCTGTTCAGACATTATATAAACAGGAATGTTCACCATGTAAACCCTCCAGTTATGTCTTGCTTTTAGCCAAAGATACTCAAGTGATGTGGTTTCTCTGTAGGTACTGACATGTCCATCATGAATGTCTGCAGGAGGAAAAGCCATGTGTGAACAGCTTCTCACTTGTTGAAAGGTGAGTATCTGCTGAGATCATTAAAGCAATGAAGGATGAGGAGGTGTTTCCAGAGAGGTCAGATGATGAATACCTTGGATTCACTATAACATAATGGAGATAATCTAAATGCTGAATCACTGGTTGCATGTAAATTTTCCTTCCTTCCTTCCTTCCTTCCTTCCTTCCTTCCTTCCTTCCTTCCTTCCTTCCTTCCTTCCTTCCTTCCTTCCTTCCTTCCTTCCTTCCTTCCTTCCTTCCCCAAATCAGCTCTTACAGATTTGAAACCTTATGCAATATTTTGTGACCTGGCCTAATAAACATTTTGTTTTGCTATGGAGTTTAAAATTCCGTATTTGAAATATTCAGAAGATTTTTTTTAAAGCATCCTGAATAGTTTCCTTACTATGATCTCTCATCCACTGACTTATTAACAGCAGTCTTCCAATGCAGCAGATTTTGGCAAGGTTCTATTAGGTAAATAAAGTAAAAAAATATTGAAAATGTTGCAGTGTATCAAGAGAATGGCAGTTTAATGCTATGTGAAAACTGCTGATTCCTTCATTTATTTGAAAGGATAATTTTCTGTGCTTTGATGTCATAGTACCTGCAATTGCAATGTTAAATTTCCTGTACAGAGGGAAAAAAAATGTTACCTGGCAGAGGAATACTGGTTTCAGATTTACTTGTCCCAGTGGCTTTATTCTGAATATCATACTCTGCTGCCTAATACAGCCTTGTTCCTTGTAATCACAAGCTACAAAGCAAGCTTGGAATTGTTTGGGGGGAAAAAATCTGAATGTTGCAAGGTTCCCCCTCCCCTTTCTTTGCCTTTGTTTCCTTTCAACTCTTTATGTCAATTGGCAGCCGAAAAGAATATGCATCCAGGGATTTGTCACAGGTTCCCCAAGCAAATAAACATCTTAGATCACTCCCCCAATTTTGGAAGAAGAACCAATTGTCATTCAGCAAAAACTGTTGATGGTTTTCTGAAATTTTCAATAGATTGCTCTATTTGGGGGGGGGGGAACAGTTTTAAGAGGCTTACATTTAGATATAAAGTGCTTATATGCGTATCTACACAAAAACACTGTATTTATATTTGTATGTTAGGCTTTTCTGTTTGTGTAAAGAAAGTCACACTCTAATCAGAAAGACGGCAAAATAGATGGATGTGTGTGAAACGGATGACAATGAAAATATGTAGGACTGTAACTCTCAGTTAGTGTATACTGTATACTTTCTCTAATGTTGTTATACAAAATAGGAGGTACTTAACATGTTATCAGCCTTTAATCTCTCAAGTTCTTGAAGTCTCTTTTCTCAAATAGATGTGTATCAGCTCATTAAAGATTTCTGTCTATCAAAAGTGACTCCTGGGTTACATATGACTGGTTGAGTCTTGTTATTGCAAAGTTGGACCCATGAGTTTTTGCTATTGCTACTTTTTTGGATGTCAGAGAAACTCCGATCCAGATAATTTGCTTAAGTCCAGAAATGCATTTTCTGATATTGTTTCACCAAATTATATGTAACCCTGAACACCCAAAATGTTTATCAAATGATACCATTGTTATACGTGACCCTGAACAAGCAAAGTGTTTATGAAGTGTTATCATTGTTGATCAATTAAGATAACACTCCTGATTGTTCTGCAGATTTTTTGTAAACAGGAAAGAACAATATTAAATTGAAGTTCTGATAGAAATGGTTAATTTCCATCTAAAAAACAATATGCTCATCTGTGTGTATGAACAGGGAGGTGTCTGTTCTTCAGGGACATCTAATGTTCTTCAGGGATACCTAAGTCACCTGAACAAAAATGCATTTTTTTTTTTACTTGATTCTCTCTCCCATTTGAAAGTTTATACTATCTTAAGTAATACCTTAATGAACTGAAAGTAATTTCATTCATTTATAATGGGTTCTTAAATGAGCGGCAGCCTTAACATTTTAAATGATGTTTTATGCTATACAAAATTGAACTTAGTTAATAACTTATTGTAGGTGTAATCAAAAGAGATATACAGCAGATGGATGAAAACTGTACTGATATAAATCCACAGAAATAAAATAAAATATGATGTTCTATAGCTGAAAAGTATATTTCAAAAGGCGACTAGCTTGACTTTTGTGTAAATAACATGACATCACTAAAAGGGCAACAGAGGTGGTGATGGCAAATAGGGCAAAATACATTTAAAGAATAATTATGGCCTGAGTAGATGCTTGTGGGAAGACACAATCCTTTAGAAGGTAAGAAATAGATTCTGATTCCAGGTGATTTTCTTTCAAAGACATGACATTTCTATAGAGATGAGAAAGTTCTGCCCTTCGCCACTAAGACAAAGTGTCGTCCTCCCCAACTTATGGACCATAGAAAAAGATAAGTAAAGATGGATATAAATAAAGCCAGTTTGATCTAGTGGTTAAGGCTCCAGGCTAGAAAGCAGGAGGCAGTGAGATCTAGTCCCACTTTAGGTATGAAAGCCGGCTGGGTGACTTTGGGCCAGTCCCTCTCTCCCAGCCCAACTCACTTCACAGGGTTGTTGTTGTGTGGGAAAATAGGAGGAGGAAAGAGTATTAGGTATGTTCTCTGCTTTGAGTTATTTGTAAAAATAAGAAAGGCAGGGATTAAAAAAAATCTAAAAAAAAACTTAATAGAGCAATACAGTCTATAAAGAATTGAGTTTAGGGAGCTTTCCCCAGGAATTGGTGATAAAATGAATCTGAATCCAAGCCTTCGTATGGAGTAATCAATACTGAGATCTTGGTTAAGTATAAGTAATGATATATTTCTTCTACAAGAAATGTATAGTGCACAGGTATGTTTCTCCAGGCTCACAGTGTAGAGTGGACCCTGTGTCTTCATAAGTGTGTTTATGCTCACAGCCTGAATGAATCTAGCCTCATATGTAAAATTATGTTTTATTGTAAAAGGTGATCTTACGGACCTCTGTATTTAAAGTTGGCAATGTATGAAATAATAAGATATTTTCTATTCAAGTGTGCTTGTACTCATAAATCATATAGCATTTGAATGGATAAAGGGAACACAAGATTAAATTGTAAACCTTGATCTTCAGTTAGGAAGGATGTTACATTATTGACTGCAAGGCAGTTGTCAATTTATGAAAATGATTTGTAGAGAGCCAAGATACAGGGAACATTGTACACTTTTTTTCACTGGTTGCTTTCATATTATTTGCTCTTCTAAAGACCAGAAACAAACATATTACTAAGAAGTAAATATTATTTCAGCAATGTAAGGGAATGTCAGTCTTAACTGGATAGCTTGTCTGTATCTGTGTTCGTAAGAACTGAAGCTGGTGAGGTAGGAACCAGCAGTTCAAAGGTCAGATAGCACCAATATGTCAACACTGAGAATGGTCAAACCTCTGTTAGCTCAGGAGGAAAGAACCTAGAATTTAAAGCCTGGACATGGACACTGGCTTTGACTTATCTGCAACTGCACTTAGACCCACTAAGCAAATTCCTAAATAAGGGACTAATGTCTGGAGAACTTAGATTCAGAAGCTGTGCCTGGGAGAAGCTTGGCAATATGTGTATAGATTGGGGTGAGCGGGAAGAAATGAGTCTGCATTAGGCAATCTGTTTACAATGTAAATTGGAGAAGCTCCTTTAGGGGTTATGGTGCTAATCTCTAGTTGAGAACAAGTAGCATGAGTAGTCATCTTTTACATTTCCAAACAAGGAATGATGGATTTCAGCAGCAGGGATGTTCAGAAGGCTAAATCATTAAAAGGTTTAGAACTCTGCAGAAGCCCTAACTCCAGCACTACCTTTTTTCCCCTAGTCAGTAGAAAACCGACTTTGTCCCATTTCTCCTCCTTCATTCTCTCTTAAAGGATGCTGGAGAACCATTCAGATAATCAGGCATGAATGCAGTTTTGCTCTCCAGTGAACTCAGCCTTCTTCTCAACATTAAAAGCAAGAGAGAGAGAGAGGAAGATGCTATGCCAAATTGAAGTGAAAGGGAGAGAATACTGGGGAGGCGAAGCTGATGGGATGAAGTGATGCTCTCAGGTGTATAAAGGGGTTTCAGAGGGCATTGGGCCAAGGTGCTCTGAACCCCAACAGTGCCAGTAGCAGCATAGGGTGCATACTACAAACATGCTTTGCTTCCCTTTTATTGTTTTGTGACCCTTAAAACTGAAGATGCCTTTGAAGAAGGCATAAATGGGTGGCTTTACTTCTGTTTCCATTTCTCCAGCTATGGAAATTTGCCAATGCCTGTCTCATTTGCTATGTAGTCCATCGTTCTGATTTTGGCCTTGCTGGAAGGTATGGCTTAGGTCTGACATTCAAAGCCATTTTCCTATTAATGTCAGCTAGACATTTTCATTAATGATGAATTTAATACCTTGGCTAAAACCTGTTCATTCTGGGGATTTAAAAGAGAAAACAAAGAGAGGGGGGGAAAATCATCCCTAAAAATAATTAAGGACTAGTGGGTGTAATTTTAACTGTATGAAATAATTGATTATAATTGGTTCTTCTAATGCTTCTTCTCTGATACATTTTTAGTCTTCCTCAATTTTTCATTCTCTTCTGATGCTGTCTAATTTTGTTTTAAATGATGTATAACTAAAGAGCAAATGTCTGCTATTTTTTTTTTAATCCTAATTAATTTTTCCCCAATTCAGGGTCAATAACAATCCTGGGAAGGCAAAGTCTTATGAAACTATTTACAGCCACATATGCAAGTCTCATGATTATTATTAATTCAGAATAATCCAACAGAGCTCTTCTCTTCTCTTGTTAATGCTCTTCTATCACACTTATGTGTGTACAACAGGTGGTGTATAAAGAGACAACAAAACTAATCTGTATTATTTTATATGTTTTGAATGGAATAAAAGCGTCAGTGGAAAACTTAGGTTTCAGTTCTTGTTGATCCACACCTCCCATAGTTCAAGCCAGCTTGGCCAATGATGAAGGCCGCTAGGAGGTACAGTTGGGAAAATTATTGGAATAATGTAAATTTACTGATCTCTGAGCCCTTGATTTCTCCCGCAAGGAGGCAAGTCTTGGGGGGAAAACAGGTAATATGGCAAACTGCCTGGAGAATCTTGCTGGCAACAAGATTGCGCCTATTGACAACTCCTTACCAAATACGTATTTTTCCAAGATCATGCTGCAGCTGTGGAAGGCAGCTAAACAATCCCATGAAATGATGAAGTTGCTTTAAGGAAATGCTCCCAGGTGCTTTGTGATCATACTCTGATGCTCTGAAGCACCTGTTTATCTACACATTCAAAGAGTGGCACAATCCTATGAAATAATAGTTGCTATTGGAATTCTGTAATAATTTAAGCTTAATCACAGGACTTATCAAAAGATATAACTACATGTTGGAAATTGCTTATGCAGTAACGATCTGTTCATCTCATTTTTACCTTGCAACAGACATAGAAGAGAATTACTAAGAATTACTATTGCTAAGTATGGTACCAGGAATGAAAAGGATATTGAAGAGATTAAAGGGCAAAATAAAGCAAAGTGATGAATGTAAATAATCTAAACAGCTCAAGTATTTGAAAGCATCTTGCTTATGGAATTTAACAAATTATGCTATAGAGGAATGGAAAAGATTGAGATAGGAATTAGAGCTGTTTATGGTATCAGGTCATGCAATTGATAGGCCAGATGTAGAGCAAATAGCAATATTGCCAAGCTTCTCAGAGATGGGGGAAAGAAATAATCTATATTTTGTTTGCTTAGAAACACACATGAACCTCTAAAGAAATAAATTAGCTGTGTAGCAAGGCTTGTAGGTTTTTGAGTTTTTGGTGGTGGAAGCGTGTTTTCAGTTAAGATGAAATGAAATTGTACAGAACAAGAATATAAAAAGAGACTGAGCATTATTGCATTCCTGGTGACAAGCAAGAGGATTTCTGCCTTTGTCTTTTTAGTCAAACAGGTCATTCAAAAATATGTCAAATAATGTTGTCCAAACAACCTAAATCCAAAGAGAAAGAAAGCTGTTTTCTATGGTCCATGAACACTGGGCAAATATCCACTTTTTTCCAGTTTCAGGAGAATTATGCTGGTACTTGGCTTCCAACATCTCTCAGAGAGTTCCTATTTCTCTCAACAGGGAGAAGAAGCGAAAGTATACTGTCCATAGGAGCATGGTCAGGTAGATCTCTAGCGAGACTGAGATGTCTGGAAGAAATGGAAATGTCCTTTTTGCTTACGCAGGTTGTGGTGCAATCTTTATGAAAGTTAAGAAGGACGACAAGCAGCCAGTGATAGTGCTGTTCCTTTCCTTTGCTATGAGGCAGAGAACAAGGAGAAGCCAAGAAGTGGAAGTCAGTCATGGATTAAATCCTCTCCTTTCCATTTCTGAGTTAGCAGGGAAAAGAAGCATTTGCTCCGTAGTTTTTCCTCACTCAACACTGAGTGTGAGGATTGAAGTACTTCTGGCACACTTGGAGGAGGAGAATACTTCTGGCAAATTTACATGAGTTCCAAGTTTTGCATAGATTATTCTGCATATAAAACTGTTATGCATAATTCAGGTTGTGCTTAATATTCATAAGTTGGAAAGAGAAGCTGTTGTAAGAAATTGAAACTCTACACTCAGACTACTTGGTTTTATCCACCCTTTAGTTTCTTTGATTTTACCTTAGGCACTGTTCCCTTTCCTAAGGGTATACTTTTTATGAAAGGGGGAAAGGATGATTAAAGTAGCAATCTTCCTTTGCTTATTGTCATTGCAATACAGAATATTGTGGAGAGACAGTGATTTGCTCAAGGTCACCCAGCAAAATTCATTGTGGAGTGGGAACTGAACCTGAAATACCCCCAACAATAGCTATCTAGCTTCTTCTGGAAAAACTTCAGGGAAGGGGAACTGTGAAAACTATACCTGGCAAGATCAAAAGCCAACAGCCTAAGACAAGAATGGTGTGTTGCAATAGCAAGGAACAGTATGAACCATTTCTCCCTTCCCCAAATGGGAAGCTTTTAACTGGTTAAATTATTTGTATAGCAAGAAGAGAAACAAGAATTTAACCTACTATAAATGTGGCTTAGATTTCAAGTTGGAACTTGCTGTTCTTCAAATGCCACCCCACCAAGAGCTTATAAATGTCTTTGCCTTTGAATTATTGCCTGTGAGGTTTCCAGTTTCAGTACTGGTGGCTGGGTGAAGTTTGACAAGAATCCTTTCTTCTCCAGGTACTGGTTCCATTATCCAACTAGTCCTTAGAGGCAGGCAAAGCTTTGCTTTGAAAGTAACTCAAGTAAATAGTTCATATTGCTTAAAACAAATTGCCTAATCGATTTGATGTAACTGAACTGAAGGTATTCTAAATGCTTCAAAGGTTCTATGTACTTCACCACACACACTGTTTTTTAATCAAATCATCAACATCTTCAAATTGATTTTATTCAACAATCTGAACCAAAAACCTGAATGGAATCAACTCTCCAAATCAAACTGCAAAATAAAATTAAATAAATTCTTAGAATTGAATCATAAATTTGATTCTCATTGCAAATTCAAATTGAAACTTGGCTGATTGATAAACTATTTGTACCATTAAAGTTCAGGGCATTACAAGAAGGGCTGCTAGGATAGTGCCAAAAGTTGCCAGGGTAAAGTTTGTCTAGCAAAGAAGTCATTGTCCTAATAGCAGTGACGTCTTTGTTTGGCACACTGAAGGCTACATAAATGTTTCAGTTCCTTTTATCTTTTCTAGAATAAGGGTGTTCAATTAGCATTGCTTCTTGTTATTTATATATCAATCCTGAGAACTTGATGGGACTTCATGGGGAGGGGGGGAGGGAAATAATTCCATTGTTCTCCCCATCAAATACCAGGATCAGAGTTTGTATCTATGTAGTGAGGAGCTGATGTTCTCAGACTAATAATATCCTTCAAGTCCACCAATACCTCCTAAACAAATAGAAATCACAGTATTTTAAAGATAAAGACCAGACCAAAAAGCACATTGAATATATTGTACCTAGGTTTCTTGGGAAAAAAACCACAATCTTTATAACTGGGGTCTTAGTACTGTTTCTACAAAAGACAACACATACCTCTTAAACCCTTGTAAAATGCTTGGCAATTGCTTGTGTAATACGCCCTCTTGGACAGTTCCCAACTTGCTTTAGCAAATCTTTCTATGGATCTGTTCTGAGCACTGTTGGATACCTTCTCAGTTTTATGAATGCAATGAGAAAACTGAGTCCCATCACTCAGCATGGGTAGGAACTTACCCCCAAATCTCTAAAATTCACAAGCTACTGCTGCTAGATATGATTGTATATTAAAAACAAGAGGGAGAAATTTATGGAGCTTAAAGACAGCTGGATATCAGCTTGTGTGTCAGCTGGACACATTTTTATCACTCCAGTGTCTATAGAGTTGATGGCTTAGTCAGATAACAATAGAAAAGTAATAGCCTGGCAAGCAGGATAAGCAGTTATGTCTATATAATGGAGCCAGATTGTCCTCGGTGAAAGTATTTTTAAAACATTGGTTCCAAAACAATGAATTTCATTAATGAAAAATGCTGGTCGGATTCATCAGAAAGTTGTGTGGTGTGCATAGACATGCACACTCATCCCCATTATTCCTGGTACTGAAAAGCCAGTTTTGGAATATGGCATATTGACTCAGTATCTGAATCTACTAGAGTCACTTGCCAAAAGACTGGAAATGTGATAATTTTTGACTTTAGAAGAGGAAAGAAAAGATTTACTGCCAGTTATGGGTGTTAAAGGGCTATGTCTAATTTATCACCCTCAAAATGGTGTAATAACTCTGCCAGGGTGGTTGTTAAAATTGGGGGGATGCAGTTCAGAAGTGTAGCATGAAGACCTAGAAACAAGGTTTTGAGTGAAGCTGTTCTGGGATGATTTAAGCCTATGTAGTCCTTACAATCAGTAGCATGTTGTGTGGACTTGAGAGGTGTTAACTAAGAATCCAGAATACTTGTCAAGACCAGCCAAAAACCAATCTACTGTAAATGATTTCAAGCCTAAAGATTATTTTGGATATCCATCGAGGCAAGCGACATGGCATAGGATGCCAAATCAAACCATTTGTTTAGCCAGAAAATGTAGTCTGGCAGTGACAGTGCTCAAGATCTGCTGTTTGTGTTTCTTGTGATTGGACGTGCTGTGGTTCAAGATGAGACCTTCTATAGGCAAGGAATACGTTCTCATATAGGTGGTGATTATTCACCTTTTGAAATGTCTTGACCTGAAAATGTTGTTTCATCTAGGAAAAAAACTAGCTTGCTGCTGTTCTCTATCTTTCCATTTCAACCTTTTGGTGTTTTAATAGAAATGGGGGAATCATGTCGGCAGGCATTTACAGTGCAGGTGAAGTCCAGCTTCTAAAAAGAAATAATATTGTCACAAATGTATATGAGCACATATTGTCCTGCCTCGGAGGCATTTGGCTGGCTATCACTGAAGACCATGTCCCATTTATTCATTTATTTAATTTACCTACTATGAATATGCTCTACCTTTTTTTGCCCCACTGTCTTTTTGGGGTTATGTCAGTTTTTCTGAGTGCAGCACGAAACATAACAGGGTTCAAACATTGTCCTAATCCATGGTTTGCTTAACCATGGATTTTTAGCTAAGCCATACATCACGCTAAGCGAAAGTCAAACAAATAACGCATTGGCTTAGCTCGATGTGTGATCTCAATTAGCATGCAGCAGTTAGTCAACCTCTATGTGTTAAGGCTTAGCTTACAGCTCAATGTGCATGGCATGCAGATTTTCCTTTGCCACAGTCTCTGGATGCCTTCCAGAGAGTTTGCAGGGCTTTCTGTTCTTTAATGTTTTGCTCTCTTAAGCTGCCCGCTGTTCTACAAAAGTGCCATCTCTTTGCCCCAGGACCCAATGATGTAAATTAGTTTGGGAACAGCTCAAGAGCATTGTGTGTTTTTACCTCTTGAATGGCTTCTAAAATGCTGTCTGTAGTTTCAGGTGGTAGCTTCACATTGATATGGGAAAACTCAATTTGAATCTGCTAAGATTAAAGAAGAAGAGAACCAAAAGGCACCCTTGATAACATCCGGGGGGAAAGCACCCAGCAACTTTCCTGGGAGGCCACATCAATGGAAGTGAATTGCAGTGACAAAGTATTTCATGCAGTGGGGGAGTTGAAAGTGAGGCTGAGCATGGCACATTTTGCTATTAGTTTCCATGCAATGAGATTGCATCAGTATACATTTTATTGGGGAGAAAAATATAGCACTGGCAGCCATGCCGAGGGAAATGGCTTGTTACAGCTAGTATTGTATTGATTTTCCAGGTAAGAAAAGCATATTATAGTAAGCATGTAGCTTACACTTACCATTATAGATATCATTAGATTACTGAGTTCTGCTTGTTAGCTTCATTGTGTAGGTATTTGTAGAATTGCTGCATATTACTGTACAGTGCTGAGGTCTTTTTTTTTTAAGTGTATTTGCATTTCCTTTGGCTGCTTCAAGAACAGTTTTAGGGAATGCCTAGATTATTACTGAGACCCAATATGAAATTGTTTGCATGATTGTTCAAGTAATGTTTATATCGTTTTTCACGAGTGAGTACCTAGGCCCATCAATGCAGCAATGAAAGTCTTCTTGCATGGATGAGGGTATGGACAGTTAACAGTGCCCTATTTATTTTTGTACACACAAACACACACATACAATTGAGGTTAAAGAATATTCTTGGTTGTTCTTGGTGATGATCCTTGGAATCATACAATTCAAATAGTTCTTACTGGCCATCTAAGAAAATTTGGAGCAACCTCTACCAGATTGCTATGTCAGCTCTAAAATCTTCCCACCCAGGTGAATCCATAACTTTTCTGCAAAATTAAGTACATGGTCAAACCCTTCACACTGTCAAGAGTGAACTTTTCATGTGTAATGGTGCAGGATGCTTAGTTGCTGTAGCAACTTCTGGATGGCCTCTAGTGCTTCATATTATATATCCAGGTGCCTTCCAGATGTATGGACCAGCTCTAGAATTCTCAGCAATGGCCATGCTAGGTGAAGAAGAATTGGGAAGGCTATTCCAGGACTTTAAACGTCCAATTTCCTTCCTTGAAGTGGCCTGTGTATTTATCCAACATAAAAAATAAAAGTGGCAGTAGAGCAGTTGAATATATTAACAAAAAGTAATCCAAGATACGCAGATGATTCACATAGCTGCACAAAACAGCTTTCAACCAGGGATGAGGGTGAACATATTCTCTGGTTTCTCCTGGAAGCTGATGCAAAGGATCACCTATCTTGATTTGCTTTCTGATGATAAAACACATGGCTCTAGGTGTGGGTAATGTCTACTCTGGTGTAGTGCCTTAAGAGCCACCTTTAAGTAAACTGCATCTCTTTTTGCGTGAGTAAGTAATAGAAGATGACAGTAAAGAGAGATCAAAAAGGAGAGTCCAAATTATTATGGGATTGCCCATATCTCTTGCTATAAGTTAGATATCATTCAGAAATGCAATCAAGAGGGATTAGAACTTTTTTTTTAAAACAAAAACTACCTTTAAGGAAGATAATGTATGCATATAAACACACACACAGACATACACAGGCTTTTGAGACTTCTTAAATATGCAGCCTTTGTAACTCAGTTGAAGCAATTTAAAGTCTAGTATTCAACGTAGCACTTTGATCCACTTAATTTCATATTCCGAAGTTTTAATGGGTATAATATTAGATAGATGATCGTACTATTAATTTAATCTTTGACAGTATCCATATGGTGCTTTGGAAATACATTTCGCTTCTGGAGCGGGTTTTTGAATTCAAAATAATTATAACACTCTAGGTGTTGCTACTGTAAATGGCACTGTGATCTTCATCTCTGTATATTTCCTTATGCATGCTCCTTTTACTTTATCATTATTTTCATGGAGTTAGGAAACAATTAGGTTTCTAAAACATATATATATATATATTAAACTGTTTTTCATTTTGCTACGATTTAGTAGTCCCTCATGGGGTAGGATGATAGAAATAATACCTGGGTCTCACAAATTGTAGTAAAAAAAAATAAAAAAAATCACAATTTCTTTGCTATTTACACAAAATACATTAAACTTAAGTACCATACCAAGACAAAAACAAGGTTTGATCATATTGGTTGGAATATACCCTGAATAAAAGACTTGCAATACTCTTTTTATTTGATATCTTAGGATGTACCTATAGAACAACTTTAAAAAGGATCCAGAAAGATGGTAGATCCATGAGGTAGCCTCGCTGCAGACATTATATTATTTGATGTGATTTGTATAACCACCCATCTCACAGATGTGACTCTCGGTGGCTTATAATAAAATAGATAAAAACAAAATAAATAATATAAAATAAAAACACACAGCAGCTGAGGTTCATAAAATAACTGTCAACAAAGCCAAGGGACAGGCTCTATTACACTTCCAGGACCCCAAGGCCGGGAACAAAATCAAGTTTTTAGGGTCTTGTGAAAGGTCAGCAGGGTCAGGGCTAACCTAATCTCAGGTGGAATGATGTTCCACAGGGTGGGTGCCATGGCAGAAAAGGCCCTCCTCCTGGGCCCCCCAGCTGACACTCTTGAGCTGATGGTACCCAGAGCATGCTCCTCCTGTCACACTGGGTGGAATGGGTAGAAACAACTGAGGAGAGATGGTCCTGTAAGTAGCCTAGTTCCAAGCCATGAAGGACTTTAAAGGTAACTACCAGCACCTTGAATTGCACCCAGAATTGCATGCATTGAAAAACTGATGCCATTAACTGCCCATGCTACACCATCTGAAGCTTCCAAACACTCTTCAGGGACAGCCCTTTTAATATTGCATTTAGAAGCATTGTAAGTTTGGAAGCTATCAGGACCTGTGATTTATCCTTGATGCACTACCTCCAGTAACTTCCAGAAGAAAGATTTTCAGAGTCTCCAGCCAGATCAACCTCATAGATAGGGAATTTGATGGCTCCAATGTAAATGTTAAATGAGAAGAAGAAAATATTATTTTCAGGATTAGTAAGAACTTGAAACCAAAATTCCCTTTGTTCCCTTAGTGATGATGGACATATATTGCTTTCAGCTTGTTCAAAATATGTAATTGTTTTGTATGCCTTATGGGGGAAGTCAAAGAGGGTATCAGGATGATGTGGTTTTTGGATAGCAATTTGGAAATATTTCTTGCTTACCAATATATACATGGGTCACATCTGAATTCATCCATATTTAAAGTCTATCCACTGAAATCAGTGGGACTTGTTAGTCATGGAGTAGGTCGGGATGCAACTCAAGTTGAGGACAAGATGGTTCCAGATGAATGTGTTGTGCTTAGAAGATAATAAATATCTCCTTGAAAGCCCATATTCTCCTTGAAATGTTGCATGGATATTTCTATTTGAAAAAAAGAATAATGTGGATTCTTTGGTGTCTGACAATCATAAGGATAAATCAAAACCATGTGGGGGGAAACAGTCTGTCTTAATGGATCATATAGACAAATTCTAATTTTAACAATTTTTGACAGATGGAGACATTGGTGTGTCAGAATATAGTCATTTTGCCACAAATACTGTCAAGGAAGCTTGTCAAAATGGCTGCAAATTGCTTCTCCAGTTATCTTAAGGTGTGTGATGGCTGTTAAAACCAGAGCTGCGGTCACACTTAGCAGTAAATAGGCAGCATTACTGAATGGCACATTAAAACATGTTCACCGTTGCCGTTATCACCGTCATTATTAAGGGTTTTCAAAAAAATGAAATTGAACCGTGCTCTTCGTCTTTGCAAACCAAATCCAATTATTTTGTTTTCCTGGACAAATATCTCTGTTTGAACTTGGACTATGTAAATTGTGAAATTAATCAAATTGAAAGTTCATGGTGAATATTAATGTCAACTTCAATTAATATGCTGGAATGAAACTCCTTTCTACTTGGCTCCACACAGATGGAAGTTGGGCCAGGCACTAAAAGTCCAAATATTTACTAACTTCAGCTACAAGTTTGGAAAGGAAAAGGTTACAGCAATATGAGGTGACAGTTTGATTTTTCACCCCCATTTGCCAATGAAAATGTTTGATGGGGAATTTCTTCTTCCCTACCTTTGGAGTTTGGGAATATAACTAAAATAGTCAAGATTTCCTTGATGAACACCGCCTTCATGACAACTGTGTTTGTTTGTCAGATTTATATGACCACCCATTTCACCCAAAGTGGCCATGGGTGGCATACAATAAAACCAGGAATTAAAACAATTTACAAGCCCATTAAAACAATAAGAATAGATAAAAGAAGACCATGACAGGGAAGATGTTACATACAATACAACCAGCATGCAGGGTCTCTATTACCAGGGGATCCCCAGGCTTGCTGAAAGAACCATGTTTTGAGGGCTTGTATGACTATAATTTGCCATTGCCTTCTTCTGAAGTTGCTTTTTCAGCTTCCCAGTTTAGCCCGTTGCCTTAGTATTTCTGGAACTTCCCTATCCAACTAATAAGCCCTACACTGTTTAGCTTTTTGAGATCAACCAAGCTTAGCTAGGTGCTGCTATCTTTCTGGGTTTGATAATACAACTACCAGAAGCCTTTTCTGTCTTATCTCTCAGGCTTCCTCCTTAGGTTTAATGTGACGTTCCATTGGGGGCCTTTTAAAATTCTTGGCTTGCTGTTGCTTTTGCCAGCTTTTTGAACTTCAGGTTTCAACTACGTTGGGCTTTCCTGAATTTCTCATGCATCTTCCTTCCATCACCTGTAGTTTAAAGATGAATTTAGGAAACAAAAAACATCTTCAAATAGCTTTATTCCTAATTCTGTAATTCTTCCATTCTGTCCAAAATGGAAAAAAAAAAAAAAAAGGAAGAAAACCAAGCACATGCCTGCCTCCATTTATCAGCTTGCTTTCAACTTTGGCCTTTAAATTTTGCCTATTTTTCATCTGAGTTCCTTTTGGCTCAGCTCATTACTTGCAATGTTCTGCCTGATTCTTCATCTCCTGGTCTACGCTGAACCTTCCTGATTGCAGAGAGGTTGACACCTCTCCTGCCTCCTTCCCCATAGTTCCCTTTGTGACTATGTAACATTAGCTGACACTTTGATATTATATAATAGCATATTATATAATATAAGGTGTATATGTATACTATATGTATTACATGTATGTGTGTGTGTGTGTATATACACACACACACACACACACACACAAACGTACACACACATACATGCACTGGATAGCATAGTGGTTAGAGTGCTGCCCTTTGACCCAGGAGACTGGGGTTCAAATCCTGGCTGGTACCTACTTTACCAGTAGGGGTCCTTGGGCAAAGACCCCTTAATGCTCTACCTGCCTACCTCAAATATGAGAGTGACACAAACTAAGAGAGGCATGCCGGCTCAGACATTGTCCGGATTAACAAGGTCTGTGCCAGACATTGGGGAACCAGAACAATCTGACAATAAGTGGGGTACTGCAACAAACCATACATGGACGAGACAAGAGAACCTGGAATTGATGGAATGCTGCTACAGCAGTAGATCTAATGAGAGGGGATATATGAAATGTATGAAGGAACTATGGATGGACAGGAGACTTACATCCACACTAAATGAGAAACAGCTAGTTACCCAATGCTTCAACATAGTGAAGAGGAAGCTACTCTCACAACTTGAGATAGAGCAACTACACATTACATCCTGGACTCAAGAAGACTGGATGTGCAGCCAACACCTGAAGCTGGAACATCACTGCCACCCCCTCCATTACAGAGCACAGCAGCTGATATGAGGCATAAGATCATGGATAACCTAGCTACAGGCAACCCTTGAGACTGATCACCAAGGCTCAGTGGAGAAGTACCATCAGATAGTATGCTAGAAGATGCCAGTAGACCCCTCATGACAATCCCTACTACCACCGTAGCGTAAACCAATGAACTGGTATACACTGCAGCTGCTGTAATCCTGGAGATGCTTGTCTGCCTTATTCTGCTTCTTAGCTGAGCCGGCTCGGTATTTAAAATAGGATAGAAATTACTCAGTTTTCCTGGCTGTGTGCTGGCTTCATGATTTTGCCTTTTTGCTTTCCTTAAACTTTTTGGAAACCAGTCATATCGATCATGGTGAGAGAAAAATGGAGAGAACACTGCTAAAATTGCTGAGGCCCCAAATCATGCAGAGCTGATGCTCAGAAAATATGCACATTCACGCAGTGCTGTCATTTGTAAGCAGAAATACATAAAATGATGTAAGGAGATGCCAGCCAGGCAAACTCTCTTAAAACGTGCCCAGGAATTAGAGCAGCCTTATTTGAGGAAAAGAAAACTTTAATCCAAGTTCAAATGTGTTTTTGAGAGTTTTAGGTTCTGAAAAATAAGCCTTTAATTTTTGGAAACCAGTTATTAATAACAAAAAACAAAATAACAATTTAATTTCTATTTACCTTTTATGTCCTGACTTTTTATCTTCACACAGCACATTAGGTCTTTAAAATTAAAGGGGGAAAATCCCCCAAACTTTAGCATGGAATGCATTAAATGAACAACATGCCAGAGATTAACAAAGCAAAGTATGAAGTGAAGTAAGGAAAAAGAGCCATGTACCGCCTCCCTAGCACACAAATCCAACTTTCATATAGTATTACAGTGACACTGAATTGTGTTTTCTTAATTATTGTTGTAAATTATGTCTCTTTAGGTATTTTTCCTCTTTCCCAACATTCTCTCCTCAGTAAGAGAGCAGAATGTTAGATGTACTCAGTAAATAAATACTCATTAGGTTTTATTTGTACAGGAAATAAGAGTTAAAACTGCAATTTATTTTTACATCCTCCCCACCCCCAAGGAGCTAAAATCTGACATGTTTTCTTTCTTCATCTTGTTTTCCCAGCAACCCTCTGCTTGGGTTCACAGATGTAGCTTCCTTGTTTGTAGCTATGTCTGTTGTGTGAATAAAAACTATTTGTTTTAGAAGGATGTTTTATGCTTTAATGTTACATGTGGACCCTAGCAATTGTGGTTGATTCAATGCACTAGAATTAAGCAAACCATGCTTAGCATGAAGAGTAAACCCAGGCATGGAATTGCAGTAGACTGTCAGTAGTATCTTATTGTTTGTGTGTGTGTGTGTGTGTGTATATATAATTTAATATTGTCATATATTTTAATTAGGTCATATATTTATTATTTTGCTGTTTTGTCACATTAAAAACTACATTTTTTCCAGAAACTTCTGGAGAGGTTTCGAGGACAGTTTTTAATAGTTTATATGGAGTCTCTGTCCCCTGGTTGTACAGGTCCTCTCTTTATATTGTCCTCTTAGCTCCCTGCTCTCCCCTCACGCTTTAGGAAGGAGTTAAATCCTGCAACATTATGCCTGAGATCCACTCAGCTTAAGAAATTTCCCAAAGATGTATGTTTTAAAATATATTGTTAGTAGGTCTGTAAAAGAATCACCTGATCCATTTGTGGTCAGCTCTTCAGTTAGGACAACAGCATGACTCACCCTGAGATGGTGCGTAACTTACCTGAACTCATTCTCAGTTCTGTAGCATTATTCAGGAAAACTATAGTTCTGCCCAAGTGTTATCTAACATAAGAAAAACACTAACCCTGCAGTTTTTAAAAAAGGAAAAATATGGAAGAAAATTTTTGCCAACACAATTTGACCAAGGCCCTCTATCTTCACTCTTTTCTGTGATAGTGCCTAATATATAAATATAAAATTGTCATGCAATAAAAGTTTGCAATATGTTAAGAAAGAGAGAGAGTGAAGGAAGGGATGGGAAGGAAAAGGAGAAGTGTGGAAAGTTGAATAAACTAACTGAAAAAGTATGAAGTGAGAATGGGAATGTAGATGAAGAAAAAAACAAGGCTGTCACTTATTCTCAAGAGAGAGCAATTCTACTAGCACAACCCTATTAAGAAAAAAAGAGAGAGAGAGAGATTCTGGTCAACTGAGTTGGGATTGCAATAGCAGAGAATGCCTATCCATCTTTCTTCCTATGATCTCCTCACCTATCTAAATGACTTGTCGTTTGGGTGGCTGATAACTAGGTTTACTTTGATCTGAGAACAGACCTGTTTAATCTTGAATCTAAGTCTGTCTGTCTGTCTGTCTGTCTATCTAGAATGGGTCCCCATCTCCCCAAGTGACTCTGGGCAGCAAACAAAATGTTAAAAATAAAAACAGTTAAAATCATACAAAAATATGTAGCAGCTGACAATAAATCACCCGTCATGATGACTAAATAACCACAATACTAATACTGTACCTTCCAACTAAGGTCCCAAAACATTATTTTAATTTCCCCTTTTTGCTGCAAGGCGTTATAGCTTTTCCTCCAGTGCTTGAGCTCCTGAATCAGAGATGTAACTCTGCAGAGGATTTTGAATATGAGATAGGATGAACTGGACACCTAGGTCCCCTTTCAAATGAGTTTTAAAAAGCACCCCTAGTTTCCACATTTTGTGTGGAATACAAGGTTCAAGCCATATATAACCCTATTCAAAATATACCGAGGTTTTTTTAGTGGAGTTCTGAATCAGTGACACTGATAAGACACCTCCCAAGTAGCATTTTGCCCCTTCATTCAGTTATATGGAAATATGTCAGAAGTTTAAGACCTGGCTCTTTTATATACAGGGAGATAAAGAATTTAATATTCTGCTCCTTCATATTTACTTTATTTTTTCTGCCTGTGAGATTTCTTCCTTGCTAACCTCAGTTCTAAAAACAAAGGGTTTTTGAACTTCCTGAAAGATAAGGGATTTTTTTTTTTTTAAAAAAAAGTATTTTAGTTAGAGTTCTTGATTTCTACCTCTGCCTGCACCCTGTAAATTTTCATTCCATTTTAAACTTAATCCTCCTGTGATGGACTTAATAACCTCCAGTTGTACTAGCTTCACTTCCTTAAAGAGGCAAAAGGGTGATATCATCATTGCAATTTGACCATGAAAAATGTAAGGTCTTTGGTTTATACATGTTTCCTTTGGTTTCCTTATGGAATTAATCATATCAACCATGCTTGCACAGGCTGCACACCTCTCAGCAAATTTAATTGGCTTCAATGTCCCCTTTGCTGTTCACTTATTTGCTTTTATTGCTTTTTGAAAACTTCTCTCCCTTTAGGAGCTTCACATTCACTAGCAAATTTTCTTATCTTATAGTAAAAGTAAGCTAGACTTGGCTTCCAGTTGTTTAAAAAATCCTAACAGAGAAAGCCAATTCCAACTCCAAGTTTTGAGGCAGTCCTTTGCCCTCAATGGATGTATATATCCAAAAGACATCTATTTCTTATTCACTGTCATTACACTGGGGAAATACAAGGAACTAAAGGATGCTACTCTATCCTCTCTTGCTAGTAAATGACTACATGCTTACAGAGAAAAAATAAGAAGTAATGAAAAGATGGAGAAGGGAAGGGAAATAACTGCAAACAGCAGGGGACCTGCTTCCCTATGGAAGTGGCAACCTTGACAGATGCCCAGTAATGACACTTTTAGACATCAGGGTCTTTAACTGGTGCTATCAAAGACTGAACTTGGATTCTTATTTGAAATTAGGCATATGGTATCTCAGTGAGGCATGCCTTCTTTCCTTGAGCTATGGCCTCTCATATTGCAAATAACAAATGTTGTTCCACAGAGGAGGACACATTAGAAGTATCCTCTTCCTACAGAAAAATCTTGCAAGAGCTACTCTTTGGTGAGCTTGAGAATAAGAATCTGCAAGTAAGTCAGATTCACCTTCTTCATAGAACATGAGTTTTTAAAACAGCATTTTAAACATGCATACTTGGGAATGAAGTCTATGAAAACCAGTGACTGTATGATAGGAGAAAACTAGAACATCTAATCCCAAATTCTCCAATCCAGAACTGTATCCCATCAACTTAGTGCTTGTTGTCAGGCAATAAACCCCTGATGGAGGTGTGTGCCATTAGGGACCAGGTTGTGGGCTCAAGGAGGAGGGGGGACAATCCATAGATCTGTAAAATGTCATTACAGAAGTGGTTTAATCCCAGAGAGATTAGGGAAGTTGCCTTAGATTTGGCTTGGAAAACTAAAATAGGACATTCTTGTACAGATTTATTAATTACAGATAAAGTTATTATGTGTTGGAATGCCACAGTTCACCTGGGTTTTCCCATGAATGTATACATAGCAAAACATGGGCTATATGGGATCATGGCGTTTTAAACAATCATGACTGTTTTCTGCATAGAAATGCTTTCCATTTGTGGACAAGTCAATAAAAGGTAATGGCCAGACTGTTAAACTAGGATCAAAGAGCCCCAGATTCAAATCCACATGAGGCTATCTGAATTACAGTAGGTTTGTCTTTTTCAGGGTTATTGCAAGGATAAAACCAGAGGAGAATCATAAAGAGCTTCTGGAGAAAATGTAGATTATGTAGATATTTATATACTGCTATTTTGTTTAGTATGAAACTCAAAATTCTTCAGCATTTGAATGACCTTTCTTGCACCCATAAATTAATTCTAAAACTGAAATCTTTAATCATTTGTATATTGCCTTAGGCCATATTTCTTGCTGTTGCTCTCAGGTAGGCATTTTATCACACATTTTATAAATAACGGTAAAAACTGATTTACAGAACCCATGAAGCTTTGGATTAATTCCATTTTTGTCCCCCAATGCAAATAGCTTTAAAAATTCATTTGCTAAGTGTCACACAGATGACCATAAGCAGCTGGACCAAACAATTCTGCCAGATTTCTCTCTGAATCAGATGCAAATGCTGATTGCGTTCTTTGCTGTATATTGAATATACAGTGCATTCGGAAAGTATTCAGACCCCCTTCGCTTTTTTCAATTTTGTTATGTTGCAGCCTGATACAATTGTTCAAATTCATTTTTTCTCATTAATCTACACTTAGTATCCCATAATGACAAAGTGAAAACAGAATTTTAGAAATGTTTGCAAATGTATGAAAAAGGAAAAACTGAACTATCACATTGGCATAAGTATTCAGACCCTTTGCAACAACACTTGAAATTTAGCTCAGATGCCTCTTGATGTTGCTGAGCTGTTTCTACACCTTGATTGGAGTTCACCTGTGGTAAATTAACTTGATTGGACATGATTTGGGAAGGCACACACCTCACAGCTGACAATGCTTACTGTATCAGAGCAAAAGCCATGAGGTCAAAGGAACTGGCTGCAGAGCTCAGAGACAGGGTTATTGCAAGGCACAGATCTGGGGAATGCTACAAAAAAATTTCTGCTGCACTGAAGGTTCCCAAGAGCACAGTGGCCTCCATAGTTCTCAAATGGAAGAAGTTTGGCACAACCAGGACTCTTCCAAGAGCTGGTCACCTGGCCAAACTGAGCAATCGGGGGAGAAGAACTATAGTAAGAGAGGTGACCAAGAACCCAATGGTCACTCTGACTGAGTTCCAGAGATCCTGTGTGAAAATTCCAGAAGGACAACCATCACTGCAGCCCTCCACTGATCTGGGCTTTATGGCAGAGTGGCTAGACGGAAGCCTCTCCTCAGTGCAAAACACATGAAAGCCCACTTGGAGTTTGCAAAAAAGCACCTGAAGGACTCTCAGACTGTGAGGAACAAGATCCTCTGGTCTGATGAAACCAAGAGTGAACTGTTTGACCTCAATTCTAAACATTATGTCTGGAGGAAACCAGGCACCACTCATCACCTGCTCAATACCATCCCAACAGTGAAGCATGGTGCTGGCAGCATCAAGCTGTGGGGGTGTTTTTCAGCAGCAGGGACTGGGAGACTGGTCAGGGTTGAGGGAAAGCTGAAAGGAGCAAAGTATGGAGATATCCTCAATGAAAACCTGTTCCACAGTGCTCAGGACCTCAGACTGGGCTGAAGGTTCACCTTCCAACATGACAATCCTAAGCACACAGCCAAGACAACACAGGAATGGCTTAGGGACAATGTCCTAGAGTGGCCCAGCCAGAGCCCTGATTTGAACCCTATTGAACATCTCTGGAGAGACCTGGAAATGGCTGTCCACTGATGGTCCCCATCCAACCTGATTGAGCTTGAGAGGATTTGCAAAGAAGAATGGCAGAAAATCCCCCAGTCCAGGTGTGCAAAGCTTGTCGCATCATACCGAAAAAGACTCAAGGCTGTAATTGCTGCCAAAGGAGCTTCAACAAAGTACTGAGTAAAGGGTCTGAATACTTATGCCAATGTGATATTTCAGTTTTCCCTTTTTAATAAATTTACAGACATTTCTAAAATTCTGTTTTCACTTTGTCATTATGGGGTGCTGAGGGTAGATTAATGAGAAAAAAAATGAATTTGAATGATTGTAGTATCAGGCTTCAACATAACAAAATTGAAAAAAGTGAAGGGGGTCGGAATACTTTCCAAATGCACTGTATGTAGCTTAACAGATATTCATGGGCCAGATGAGCAAGAGAAAGAGAGGCGGGTGGGAAACACCCTTCCAAACAGTCTCAGCATTGTATACTTCCCTGTGGATCTTACCTAATACAAATTCCAGAATGATTTCAGCTGAGATGTGGTCCTGGATTATTTTCCTGAGCATGTCTGGTTTATTGTTGTCAATAATGGCTCCAGCATGGAGGAATAACACTGTTCATGTCTCCTGTGCTGCCCACAGCTTGAATTTGATTGTATATTCCAATACTAAGAAAGTCAGGGGAAATGACAGATTGAACCGAGGAGAGGAGAGGAAAAGGTATATATACATACAGAGAGAGTTGGTGTACAGCTATTAAAGAAAGCACTGTGTCCCTGGAATAGAAAAGGAAAAACTGCTTTGGGGTGTTTGAGCGGTGATGAGAACAAAGTATGTCATTTAATCAATAACATTAGTAGCTGATTACAGATTCAGTGTGATGTGGCTGTAAAGAAAATGTTTTAAAAAAAGAAAAGCAAAAACAGTTTTTGGTCTTTATCAACCGAAGGAACTGTTCGTCTTCATTCATTGTGGATCAGGTTCCACTTTGAGTATTATGTTCGGTTCTGGGTGTTACACTTGAAGGCTTCAGACCAACTGGAAATGGTTCAGAGAAGGGGAGCAAGAAAAATCATGGACTAGAAACTAAGTTTTTTTGAAGAGAGATTGAGGAAACTGGAAAAGTGATTGAACAATAGAACCAACTCCCAGAGAAATGGTAGACTCCCCTTCATTGGGTGCATGTTAGTGAAGGCTGGAAAGCTCTCTCTCCTGAAAGCTTTAATTTGGATTCCTGCACAGAGAAGTGGTTTGGACACATGACCTAAAGTCCAGTTTTGTAATTCTGTTATTGGTGCTTCAGCACAAATATGGAATCTCTGTACCCAGGTGTGTGTGTAATATGCAATTCTTGTCGAAGTTGATGTTCTTGGACTAAACTTGCATATCTCTTGCCATAGGTCATGTGGAAGCAACATCTAGATCAAAAGCATGCAACTTTTCTTCCAGGTTGAATGCTGCCACGTGGCCTTGAAATGGTGCTTAAAAGTCCTCACGCCAAAAAGGAGCAGGACAAACACTACATTTGAAGTGATTTCTATTGATCTGAATGTGATTAAAATTAAACATATTTACTATAGTTTCTAATATATAATAATATATATTATAATATATAATAATAATACAGCTGTGAGAGCTGGACCATAAAGAAGGCTGAGTGCCAAAGAATTGATGCCTTTGAACTGTGGTGCTGGAAAAGACTCCCAAGAGTCCCCTGGACTGCTAGGAGGTCAAACCAGTCAATCTTAAAGGAAATCAACCCTGATTGCTCATTGGAAGGATTGATAATGAAGCTCAAGCTCAGATACTTTGGTCACCTAATGCGAAGAGAGGACTCCTTGGAAAAGACCCTGATGTTGGGAAAAATTGAAGGCAAAAGGAGAAGAGGACGGCAGAGGATGAGATGGTTAGATAGCATCCCTGAAGCAATGAGCATGAAACTGAGCAAATTCAGGGAGGCAGTGAAGAACAGGAAGGCCTGGCGGGATTTGGTTCATGGGGTCACGAAGAGTCGGACACGACTTAATGACTGAACAACAACAACTATAGTTTCTCCCCTTTATCCAAAATGGAAAAAAAGAAGGCTGGAGGAGAAGCTGCATAACTATGGCTTCTCTCCTCATTCATTAATAATAATAATAGGATTTGGCTAGGAAGAACTTGAAACAATGAATATTTGATATGGAGCATCAAGCTGGGCATAGCCTAATTCCCCCAATGCCTTCTTAGGCAACCAAATTACCTGTCACGAGCCTGATTTTAACCTGGTCACCTTATGCTGGAGACAGAAACTTTCCAGGCACACCCAAACCTTTTATCTATAAGGACATGTTTATTGTTGTACTGCTTTTAGTTTGTTTATTTGTGTATATTTCCAACAGAGTATGGTATTGACTGAATGGAAATACAAATATTCTACATAGACAATTCTAAACAGAGCTTTTTAGAATCTCTTATCTATTTCTTTTTTTCCCTCCCAGACTCAGCTTCTCACAGTACTTTCACTTCTGGGGTTGCCATCAACCCTGGATTAAAATAAGCTTAAGACACCAAGGGAAGGAGAGCACCACAGAATTTTTCTTCCTAGCTATCATGTCCTTAACTCTTTCACTGCCACACTTTCAGCTGAGTGTGGCCGTGAAACTTATTGATTCTTAATGTCTTGTCAGTTAAACAATGGAGTGGCCAAGGGGCACTGTTATTGATCTGTGCTTAGGGCATCAGTTGGCCTTAATTTGGCCCTGGATGTGGGGGAGGGGAAGAGGGAAAAATTACTCTTTCTTGAGCTTCTTGGATTCTAGCATCCGTACCCTCCCAAAACTGCAGTCCTTTTTATCTGCCATTCTGCACACCACATCTCTCCCTTGCTCCTGCTGGATCTTCAACTGCAGTTTTTTCCTCCACCTATTCCTTGATACCCACAATATCTTCAGGCCCCATTACACAAAAGCCAGTCCAGCAGTGTTCAATAAGTTGCTTAACACTTCTGCCTTTTATATATTTTCAGCTATAATAATAATTAATTGATTAAACTTGTATGTAAGACAGACATGCCTGCATCAAGGTGTTTTTATTAGATGTATAGGTTCTCAGTGTCTACATAACACTGAGCTTCGTTTAAAAAAAAAAAAAACTAACCTTGAAACCATCAGGGCAACCTACCCTGCCACACCATAGCAAAATTCTGAAGAGCTCTGATGCTCTCATGCTATAATGTCTTGCAAACTGTGGTCTTGGAAGGAAGATTCAGAAAATCCCACATAAAGAACATTTTGGCACTGTAATTCAGGAGCCATTGAAACAACAGCCCACGTGCTTCTTCACTGTCAATCCTATCAAGATCTGTGACACAAAGTTATTACACCTTTATTAACTCAATACCCAGGTCGCACTAACTCTTTTTATTTCAATTATCTTTTAGCTGATGAGAGTAATGAGCTCTCCTTGTTTCTGAGTTTTTTCAATAGCCAGCAAGATTCAGCAGGACTTTACTAGGAACAGTTGAATATGGCTAAATTTGTTCAAAGTTTAGTGAGAACAATAACTGTTAACCTTCCTGTTTATCTGTTTCTACCTGTAATTTACGATGGCCCTTTCACTGGAGCCTTAGCGCTAATAGCCTCAGTGTTCAAAGTGGTTTACTTGAACTAAGAAAGTTTCACCTGTGCTTGTGTTCAATCTGTGTGAACATAAATCATTCACTTGTGTTCAGTTTGTCTTTCTCTGTTCCATTTTGTTTTAGTTATCTTTTAATTTTTATTTATTTCTATGTTTTATGTTATTTAAGGCTAGTCAGTGGCTGAAATAAAGTACTTTATTTACTTACAAAATATAATTAAAATGATTCATCTTCAGCTATGTATTTAGTAATTCCACTTTTTTCATCTGAAATGTTTCAACTTTTGAAAGTGTATGGAGGCTACACCCAAAGCGATTTACGAGCCTCTGGTTTTATATCTAGAAGGTCATATGTTGCTCAGCAGGGATCTAGATGTTTATATTTTAATTATGATTTTGTGTTTTTATCAGTATTTTTTAATTACTAGCCACCTTCAGAGTTATCTTTTGTGGGGGGGGGGGAAGGAAGGTAGAGTCAAGGGATTTAAATTCAATAAAAGAATTAGGGACAATAACTCAGTGTATAGCAGCTGTATGATTGATTGATTGATTGATTGATTGATTATGTGCCATCAAGTCATTTTCGACTTCTAGCGATCACATAGATAGATTTTCTCCATGATGATCTATCCCTAATCTGGTCCTTCAGGTCTTCCAACTGGGCAGTCATCATCACTGTAACTGAATCCATCCACTTTATTGCTGGTTGTCCTCTTCTTCTCTTTCCTTCCATCTTTCCAGCATTATAAACTTTTCAAGAGAGCTAGGTCTTCATGTTGATTGATTGATTATGCGCCATCAAGCTGGTGTTGACTCCTAGCAACCATATACATAAATCGTTCTGTAGTCACTCTGTAGTGAGATGGGTAGTGACAAATTTGAAATATAAATATAAATAAATAAATAAATAAATAGATTTTCTCCATGATGATCTGTCCCTAACCTGGCCTTCAGGACTTCCAATAGGAGTCAGCTTGGGAGGTAATATTTATCTGAATGGCTAGCCAATGAGATCACCTGAAAGCAAGAACCCTTAATTACTGTTGTTCAGACAAGGTTTCTTTTGTCCACATAGTTGTCCAGCTTCCTGGTACCTTTCCGCTTCTCCCCCCCCCCCCCCAAACATTAGCTTTAGAACATTTACAGTTAGGGCCCAAGTCTACATATGGGAAGGGTTGGCATGCTAACAAAATATTCTTCTCTTCTGTAAAGTATATGTTTGTTCCCCATTCTCCTTTGCTTGTTGCATAAATAAAATCAACTTGTAAGTTTTGAACATAGCTAATGAATTACACTGTGAGTCAGAAATAGCTATTTCCTGGAGAGCAAAACCCCATATAATGCTTTCTTTGGGGGGGGGGGGAGGCAACATCTCAAAGGTTTCTTTAGAAGGGCTCCTGGATGACATGTACAAACGCAACTTTGGAATGGAAACAAAGAAAATCCATTATAGTGTATCACAGATCATACCAAATATCTATGCTGGCTGTCTCTGAAAAAATACTAGCACTGGCCTAAATAAATGAACAAAAGTTATCTAACTTACCTAGTTAGATAAGCAGAGATCCCTTTTAGTTACATTATTCTTCAAAGAGAACTTCACTATGCCTTTCGGGAGGAGCAGAGAGGACTCAGCCGTGTTTGTGAAAATTATTCTTCCAGGGAATCCAAGGCAATTCCCTTGATTAAGGTTCTTAGATTTCATGCAGAATTAATCAGTCTGAAATTACAAGAAAATCTGCTCCTTGCCCTGCTTTGGTGGTGGGAACACTGAGCGAAAATAGACCTGATTCATGACTTCTCTGTTAGTCAGAATTAGAGAACTGAAGCACCAGAAAGGAGTTGTACAGGCTGATCATTTTTGTCTATTAATGGCAATCGAAATATATGGAAGACCACCTCAGGTATTCACTATCCATATCCAGAATGAAAAGGTTTTCTTCTCTTTCAGGAGAATATGTCCCTTATGAAGAAGAAGAATCAGTGCAGTCTTTGATAAATGTGGGTTGGTTGTTAGATGTAATATGGTAGTCCTTCAGGTTCGAAGAAGACACACTGTTGTGCAGTTCATCTGTGGACACACAGGTGGCTCTTAGATGTAAGATTTTAGGCTTGTTCGATGCAGTGGAATCTACAGAAATACAGGGTCCTATTAGTTGAACTGCATTCACAGAAGACAATCTGGTTATTGAATTAAGCATAATTCTGGATTTGTACAATACAGTGAACTATTAAGTAACTATATGGTCTGGGTTTGCCCAGCATGCTAACCTACAAAATCTCTCAGCAAGACTAACCAAGCTCAGCATGTTGTGCAATGCAGCTACAAGGCTTTTACTTACCTAGCTGAGCATGTTGTGTAAACCCAGCTTTGATATCAGTTGCTAAAATTGTCATTCCTTGAGAGCTCTTTGTAAAGGGTCACTCAATTAAAAGTTGTGCATGGTGCAGTGGTAGAGTACTTGTTCTGCATTCAGAGGACCCCAGATTTGACTATTGATATCTTCAAGTAAGGGAGGAAAAACATGCCTGAAATTCTGGAAAGCTGCTGTTGCTCAAAGTCAACAAGTGGTCCAACTCAGTAGAAGTTTCTGTGTTATTTTTAGGGATGCCTGGCTTGAGGAACAGACCTGTGGTGGTTCTGGGGTGTGATTGTAGGAACAGCGAGAGAATATTTGCAAGATTTGTCAGGCAGAAGGGAGGAAACTCAAGTAAACGTACCAATTGAGTTAGAGGACGATCTGGATAAAGACTGTAAAAAAGAAAAGTGGGTGCAGCAGATTCCAACAGGGCTAAAAAGGAGGGAGCTAACAATGTGGGAAACCATTTTTAGGCCTTCACAGTGAGACCATTACCCTAGAGGCTAGAGATATAGTTTGAACAGACTGAAAGAAGTAGAGTTAGAACCTGGTTGGGGAGAATGTGTTTCTTTCCATTCCTCCTAGATTGATATTAAGTATATCAATCTAGAAGGAATAAGTATATTAAGTATACTGCCCAAAGTCAGGGATAGACCTTTTGAAAGAATAGCATCAGTGTTATTACAAATGGCAAAAACCTTGCCTATCAAGAAAATGATACCATAGTGTGACTATATCTATGCAACCTAGGTAAACTGGTTATCCTCCAGGCCCCCAACCCCAGTCTTTCAGCTTGGTTTATCTTTATCTTTTTTCTCTAACTAGGTAGGCATATTTTTTTAAAGAGAATCACAGGGCTTCAACCAGCCACCTTGATTTGTATTTCTAAAAGTATTTAAGAGCCTTTATAAGGCTTGTAAATAAGGATGATGTTAGAGGATACTGCTTGGATTGGAGGGAGGGAGGGAGCGAGGGAGAGAGAAAGAGAGAGAGAGAGAGAGAGAGAGAGAGAAGTCAAGTGAAGTAGGTGATCTGGTAAGCACCAAGGGAGGTTTCTATAAGCACCTTGGCCCCAGATTGCCCACCTCTGTCTGAAAGGGGCAACATGTTAAATGCGACGCTGTAAGTCTGTATCCCAGTGAGTGTATAGGAAGTGTAACCATCTGCCTTTCATAGTCTTGGCCTAATAAACAAAAGGCATCTCCCAGAGAATAAAGGCTTGAGGTGAAACAAAGGGGAGAAAAGAGCCCCCCCTCCCCCCAGCACCTGTTAGGCTGACAAAAGTGTTGCAAGAAGAGACTTCTGCTGTCTTTTTCTTCCTTGTAGGACTCCTCAGATCTAGTAGTGGCTCATTTGGGACCACTTGTATGCTTTGTCAGCAGGCGATGTGACTTTTTTGTCTCTTCCATCAAATTCATCTTTGCTCTGATATGAAAGCTTTTAAAACGTGGTTGTTAAAAATTTGTTTTATTTGAAGCAGGGTCATTTAATAGAATTTACATGTGATTGTTGAATCAAGCCATTCGATAAATTACTGCAGGAATACAACAAATCAGGTATGTGTAAGTCCATCCAGTGGATTGCTTGAAGTCCATAGATACTGCTGCTGTGGTTCTCTAGGATTAGCAAAGCAGCTGAGAGTCGGGTACAGGAGACTGGAATACAAACTTTCCTACTTCAGATGTAGCTAAGATAATTAAAAGCTTAGTTCATAGAGTTCTGGACTCTCTGCTCAATTTTATTTAGTTCACAAAAGCCCTTTCTTCCATTACTCACAGTCCTTTTCCTTTCCTGCTTGAAGCATATCTCAGTGGTGTCAGGAGCACCAGTAAAAGCTTTATGCATACAACAAATTATGAAAAATCCATTATAACTGTATCTCTACAGTCCATCTAGCTGACAGTTGTTGAGCAATTAATATTCTGTATTGCCAGGTAGAGTTTGAAAAGATACATATATTTCTGAGGAGTCAACTGCCTATTAGTTTAGAAACCAGCATCTATAGGAATCTGGATGTGTTTCTGACAATGTCTTATGTTTCTAAGCAGAAAGATAGGAAATTTCAGTTCCTCCTAAAATTCTGCTTTTCCAAAATGTTAGGGCTGGGTCAAAGCTCCAGTAAAAATCCTTATCAGCGGTGTAGCTAGAGATGACCTCAGCGTGGACATCCAGAACCATGTAACCCAGACGATTCAGAGGTTAAATTAATGCGGACAGCAGCAGGCAGACTCAGTAACTGCACCAGTCCAGAGGAGCTGTTATTGATCATCACAATATCCTTTTTTATTAAGGAAACAAGCAAAACCTACAGACGTGCTTTTTATAAAACACCCAGGATCTTCTCTTCACATCTCCTCTCACTGGGTGTGTTTCAAAGTAGAATATATGAGAGGCAGTTTGATGTAGTGGTTAATGTGCTGTGGACTAGAAACCAGGACTAAATCTTCCTTGGGCAGGAAAGCTGGCTGAGGGACTTTGGGCCAATCACTGCCTCTCAGACCCACCCAGGCTTGTTATTGTGTGGAAAATAAAAGGTGAGAGCATTCTGTACACCACCTTGAGTTGTTCAAAAAAAGAAAAGGCAGGATATAAATCTAATAATAAATAAAAATATATACTGTTAGAATAAATGCATTCCTTAAAGTTAATGCTGGCTCCTGAATGAGTATTATAGGGGTGATAGAGAAGCATCCTATGCCTAAAATGGAAGATAACATGAAAAAGGTGGTTTTGTTGTTGGAAAATTAGTACATGCTTAAGTCAAGACTTGTAGATTTTTATTCAAAAGAAATGGCTTATTTAGCATCCAGTGTATAGAAATCTGTAATGGATTTATAGTCTTGCTTGACTTGTTTGAAATGCCCTGGTGTTACAAATAAATAATTGCAGTGATTGGAAACTAGAATGCCAAAGTTGGAAATATTAAAGAGAGAAATGGACTATGTGGCTTAAACAACAGAAAAGGAGGAAAATGACTTTGCAGTTTCTGCTAATCCAATGATTTCTTCATTGCTAACACATTCTTCAAACAACTAAAATGATTTCTATACTGTATACATGTTCATCACCAAATGGAGCATACAGAAATCAAATTGACTATATCATGGATAGAAGGAGGTGGAAGACCTCCATTATAACAGCAAATATATAGCAAGGAGCTGATTATGAAACTGATCATGAACTGCTCATGAACAAGTCCCAAATCATGCTAAAGAAGGAGAACAAAGCCAATTGGTTTCCACAAAATATCTTGAGCATATACCCAATAGTAATTTCACCAACTCATGCAATGTTATTTTTAAATTATATCAGAGTTTATGAGCATTTCAAAGATGGTCAGATTTGCAAACCTTAATTCAAATTATGATGTTAAATGTTTTGAGATGGAGAGATAGTGATAGATAACCCTGTGGAGGTTTTTCTAAATATATGCATAAATACTGAAAGTGGTCTGACCTAGTTTTATAAAATCTAACAAACTATCAAAATTGCCCATATAGTTTTCTGTTTTTCCTTTTGCGTGGTACAGAAGACATTGCTAGTCTGCTTCTAGCAATGGATCAAAACCTCTGGAACAAGTTGCCTATGTAGAGTCCTCATTATTCATAAATTGCTCTGAAGTTCCCAAACATTTGATAACATGGTTATCGTTCAAAAAGAAAGAATAAAGCAAAATGCAAAGTATTTAAGTAAACAAACAAACAAACAAACAAACAAACTCAGTCTGGTTGAAAATTCTGGGAGCAGAATTTTTATACACTCTTGAAGAATGAGAAGTTCTGCAAAATAACAGTTTGCAGACTAAGACATTTTCTCTGCAACCTTTCAAGAGAATGATGGACAGCAGATGGTGCCCCAAGGTACTTAGTCATACCACTCTTCTAAGCTAAGTAAGCCATCTGTCCATGGCTGCCCTCTCAGAATAAAGCTAACAGGTGTAAGGATTATGAACTAGTAGAGGCCATTAAGCACAGGTTGAAGAACATTTTGCAATTAAATCTGCCATCACAGTTCTTGGATCCCCAGCATAGTGCCCAAGAAGCAGTAGCTGCTGTCCAGGACAGCATTCTTGATACTGTCACCATTATTGCAACTCATTATGGAAATATTTTAGCCTTCCTACTTCATAATGGAGCATGTTATGGGCACAAGGTGTTCCTACATGTAGTTGGAGCAGATGGTATCCTACCTCACAGCAGAAAAGTACATATTGCAACCTTTCTATGTTGGATGCTTGGATGCCATTTCAGAGGACAAGCTGTTATTCTTATGTGCAGAAAGAGAATGTCTTAACCGATGCCTACTTCTTTCTGAATGGGTTTGTTCCTGATTGCAAAAATGTATCAGAGTTGTGACTACTGAGAAACACCCTTGAATGGTGATGGTAATTTGGGGTGTACTATAAAGAGATTGAGCAACTTATGTTATTAGTGCTCTACAAGGTGTAATATTATTTAGGTTTGCTTTAGTGGACAGAGCTGGGGGTCAAAGAACAATAATGTGAAAACATCTGCACACGTTGATATGTTTTTTTAGTATCAAGTTTGGGGACTATTCAAGAGAGGCTTTTGTGGAGTATTTTAAATTCTTTTCATTGTTGTCTGCAGATGGCTTGGGGAGAATAGAGTTTACAATTTTATGTTCCAGAAATATTTGCTAGGAATAAAAGCTTCCTTGATTATTGTTTGTCTATTAAAGACATAGGGTGCATCATTTTAAAACAAAAGCAGACATATGGAGCAGTTTGAAATATATATGAACTTTTTAGACTTGGACACCATGGGCTATACTTTCTACAGTTTTCTCTATAAATATAGGAACATGAAGTACGCCATAAGAATATAAGAAGACCCAAAGCTCAACACAGTTAGTATTTAAGATGCGCTATCTGTATTTAGTACTTGATGGTAATAAACTGCTGTCAGGATTATCAGCTGTCAGTAATCCTATTCATCATGAATTTCACAAGACCTCTTTTTAAGTTTGTGAGCATCACTGAGTCTGGGGACAATGATTCGATGGATTAATTCTGTTTTCAGTAAAGAAATCTCTCCTTTTATCAGTTCTAAAAGCCTTGCACGCAACATCAGCAGATGATCATAGATTCTTCAACTATGAGAGAACAAGGAAAATGCTTCCCTATCCACTTTTCCAAATTCTGTACATAGTTTTATCACATTCCTTCATACTTGTCTTCTTTCTAAGGGTTGGTGCCCATCAACCCTAATAATGGGGAGTGGGAATGGATGGTCGTTAGGACAGAACTAAATTTAACGATATATTTTAAAGGCAAATAAAGAATAAGATATGCACGTCCTTTTTATTTTCAAACCAATGGGACATTGGAAAGACATTTTGTAAAGGGGGCCTAGAATTTGTTTGTCAGCAGGATAACTTTCTGAAAACTCAAGAGAAGGGATCAAATTTGGGGGCGGGAGACAAGCCAGCAAGAGATTGAGCTTAAAAATGGTCCGATCAGGCCCCAGTTTCCCCCAGTGCATCTTTATGGGAGAAGCAAGTCAAAATGTTGCTGGCTGTTTTCTTCTAAGCTCCCTGCCTCTTTCCACTTGATCATAGTGCAGCCTGCCCCATGCTACCCATTGCACACATACATGGAAATTCAACAGAGGTTAACAAGGAAACATGTATGCACACAAACTAAGGATGCATCACCCTAATTAGAGCTCATAAATGTTAATGTGCGTGCGCACACATACACACACAGAAGCAACATGTACGCACAAATCCTGATTAGGTCCTAGGGAAGAAAATATGCATACACAGAGATGCAATACCTTACTTCATTACACAGAAGAAAGTAAGAGACCTCCTATGGTTCCTGCTGGTAACGAGATTGGAAAGAAGTTCAGCAGCCTTTCTTTTAATATTAACTATAATGCCTAGTATCATCACCCTTAAATACTACTTATAAAAGGTTTTCCACAGGTGCTATGAGAGTGACATTTTCCCTTAATTTTTTTTCTACTCAGGGAGACATTTAGGATAGAGCAAATAGCAAGAAGGTAGGGAGGAACTGCTGGCCTGGCTATCGGTGACCTCCGTGGTGTGTCAGAGAGGCACCCAGTACACTGATTTTTCTGCCAACGTGTGTATATGTTGATAACTGAAAAATCATTTCTTAATTACATTGTTCCACTGGACTAAGAGTTTTTGGGCTCTCTTCATTGCAGGTTTTCAATTGCAGTAGTGATGTCCTTGTTCACTATGATGTACTCAGTGAACTTTGCCATTCAGAACTTTTGAACAAGGGAGCGATGTGCTTAGCAGGAATCCCTATTTTTCTCTGCTGAAACCTGAGGTATGCATAAGTATTGGTGCATTTGTGAATGTTATTGCAAAATATGCCCTTGTGTAACTGTTCTGAAAGCCTGGAGAATACCTGAATTAATTCTGGAACGCAAAACTCCCTCTTGCCTGTATCAGTTCTACTGAGATTTCTCTGGGTACCACAAAGACTCCGGTTTCTCCTTCCTATTAGAGTTTCCTGATCCTCTGAGCCTCTCTACTTGCTTTTTATTCATAAACTTGGATGTTAATGGACACAAAGGACAGTATGAATTGAGCAATCAAGTGTTATATATCAGGAATGAAGAACGTATTTTCAAAGATGTTCTTATGCATATATATCGTGCCATCTGAATCACTGACATAGTTAACAATAATTAGGTAGTATCATTAGTCCCATGTTGCTGTATCTGAAAGAGTGACTGTTACCTTAGCACTGCAGCTTAACAGAAAGGACTCAGGCTGCATTCTTGTGCTCAAATGCCTAGAAATAAATGCCATTGAACTCTGTTGGAAGGGCTCTGCCTTTGCATCATATTGCCAAGCTGTTAGCTTGTTGGAATCTGTGTAACTCAAACCTCATGTTATCTTGCTATTGCTCTATGGCACCAAGGCTATAATATCAGGGAAAACATGATACACCTGTGTACCGTCTAGTGACGGCTTGTAAGCAAAATAGAGTGATGATTTACAATGTGTTTCTTTATTATTTAATTAATTAAAATTAAAGGCCGTCTGACTCCAAACAATTCTATAATCGAAAAGTAAGAGAAGACCAAAAAACTGAGAAAAAAAGAAGTGTGTGTGTGTGTGTATATATATATTTGGGGGGGAGGGGGAGGGGGGAGGAATACATATTCAAAATAGCAGGGGGGAAAAAACTGATAGGGTCTCAACACTGCCCCTACCCCCAAGCCTGGATCATTAGTCAGGTCTTCAAAGACTTCTGTGATGACATTGGAGTGGGAGTCACAGGGATCTCTGCTCCCTTACTAATGCATACCAGAAGGGCCAGATGTCTCCTTTGCTGTATTGGCTCTTCATAATCCTCTCTTGGATAAATGTCGAAAAGTAGGTTTTATTGTCAATGAAAGTCCTTCAGCTGAAGAACAGTGTATGGTTTCAGCTGCCTGAAATTCTTCCTTCTGTTTGTAAACAATGTGATAAAAGAAATAATGGCCTGATTCGCACTACATATTGTGCTTTTTGGCTGAGCACGTTGTGCAGGCCCAGTTTTAAATATGAAAGAATAAGGATGTGACTTTTTTGGATGCTGGTGGGCAGATGTTAATCCTACATACAGCTTGCAAGAGGCTCAAATGTATCATTTAAGCTGTGATCCTTAGTTGGTTTGGGAAATGTCCACTGACTGCAGATGGCCTGACTTTTGCATAAGTGGAAGGCATGAGTCCTCTTGAGGTATGACCTTCACATGTTCAGTGCAGCAAGGCAAGAGAGGTAAACTCTTTTATGTGTGATTGCTTCCACTTAAACTGGAACCCTGATAGTGAAGGGTTCAACTAATGTGAAAACATTCATCTATACATGAAAATTCCCTATTTCAGATAGTTTTGCTGTAAGCATGGAAAGTTTCTCGTTTACGTCACCATAATGACTAGGAAAGTAGTTCTTAGTCTTCTCAGTGTCCTTCCATGTTGAATGAAGCATGCAATAGTAACGCTGAAAGAGAGCTACTTTGATGTCACATACGACAACTCACTTTTGCAATTACCGATTGTTTACTAGATATGGTTGCTACCATGAAATATTATCTTTGATGGGCTGAAAGTTGTAAGTCCATCAATAAATATAATGTCTATGAATGTTCCAAGAAATTAAAAAAATGTGTGGCTGAACATTTTCATTGATAACAGTCCATGTAATCTTTGCAAAGAATTCTTGCAGCATTGAAAAAGAAAAACAAACAAAAGTTTGGGCATCATTTGTTGACTTTATGGCAATTAGATAATTATTAACAAACATGCGTCCCAATTACTGGGACCGAAAATATGCTTGTCTTAATAAATTACCAAGTTCCCATCACTCTGTCACAATTACATCAGTACAACTGCAGTTTAATTAATGGATGAAGGAGAATATGTTATCTGTCGTTTCCCCTCTTCTTCTTGTTTACTACATGATGGTTTAAAAACATTGGAAGAAACAAGAACAAAGATTACAGAAGCAAGACATGTGTTATTATTACTGCTAGGTAGCAACATCTAGCCATTGGGGTTCCGGTAACAGCCTGGCCTGGAAGTGATTAATCCCAAATCTCTCAGAGTTCTGGTTAGTACAATTTATTAAGTAGATTAAAGAATGCAAGAATTCCAGCAAGTACTGTACTGTTATATGAGAAACCTATATATAGGTGAAGGAAGGTGTGAAAGTTCAACTTCTTCTTATCAGCCTTTTTCAATTTTGTTTATCTATTTTGTGAATGAGGGGCAGTACCTTGACTGTTTTAGAAATGGCTACTGGACTTCTTATGAATTTGAGAATGGGCTGTCCAACTAACGGAACTCAAAAAAACTAAGCAGCTATGTTAGTACTTGGATGGGTAGCTACTACGAAATCCTAGAGCTATAAACTAAATTGGGAGGTTGAGGGTGCATTCTAGCAGAAGACAATGTCAAATCAGTTGAAAATCATGATCATCCTCCTCCTCCTCTTGTTGCCAGGAAAAGAACATAGATAGGTCCAGGGATAGAATAGACTTGCTCCTTCTGATGGTTTTTCAAGGCTAGCAGCTTAGACTGTTGGTATAGTTGTTAAAAATTATGCAGCCCTATGAGAGAGAACAAAGAGGTGACAATTCTCGCATACCGTATGTGTCCCTTGCTGCAGACAGCAAAGAAAATGGGAAAACATCTTGCAGGAAAATATCGGTATTTTTCTTTCCCCCTTGGGGGTATTCCCATTATCAAAAGACCAAAATAAGCAGGCAGTTTCCAGTGGACACTCTGGTCCAGAAGTCATAGACCACGTATGTTTACTTCACAATTCGCAAAACCCCACGATGTTTCTGTTTGGAACAACCTTTCTGCTGAGTTCAGAAGGAAGTTGTCAGATTTGGAAGGTTTCACTAATGCAGGGACAACCGTTCATTTAATGCTTGCTTTCCTTGTCTATTCTTATTTTTCATCATTACCTGGAATTTTTGTTTGGAAATAGTTTTCTGGCGGGCGCGCATCACCACAAAAGCTCTATGCCACCCCACCCTCCAGCCCGCTCCCGTGACCAAATAGTGGGAACCAGATAAACAAAATGTTTCATGACACACAGTAAACTTTTCTTAGGCACCGACCGCTACAGATGGCTGCAGATTGAATACAGATCTGCAGAAGGTGGCCGAGACCATCAAAGATGTCACAGTGCCCCCTTTTGGCCACCGTGTGAAACAACCTCCTGAGCTAGCTTCTCTATCAGCCCTGCTGCAGCAATACGATTCCCGAAGAGAAAGAGGGCTGAACGGTGGCTTCTTTCCGCAGATTCTTCCCCCTCTTCCTCCTCCTCCTCCTCCTCCTCCTCCTCCTCCTCCTCCTCCTCCTTGACTTCCATAGCATAGCGATGCTTGAAAAGACCATATTATGTTACATTCTAATTATGTTTTCTTCAGGAATGAATTACGTATGCATTGTGCAGAAAGTATGAAGGCTACCATGGTTACCATTGTGAACCTGGCAACATCTTTTATACACTGCCAATTAATCTGCAGTAATATTGGAGAGAGGAGAGACTTGTGAATAGAATGTTAATGCTTTGGTTGAAAGATGAAGGGCAGGATTTTAAATAGAGACGTTTGGCATTGGGCTTTTTTGGGATGGGGGAGGGGAAGTGGGGGGAATGGGGCTCAACAGGGTGTTGGACAAGGAGACCACCCAACTGCAAGGGAGGAGCTCGGTCCACCAATTTTGGGGAAACGGCACAAGCAAAGTCCACTTAACTTGTGGCTGCTGGGGAAGCTCCACAGATCACAAGTGTGAATTTACACTAAGGCTGAGCTGAGATTTCTTTTAAAAACCTTCTTGTGTAGTTCTTTCCTTCATTGTCATCCGCTGAAAAAACGACTTTCATTTATATTAATTTGAGGAAGGGATAACCTCCGACCTCACCCCACCAGGGCAAGAATACATAAGCGTTCAGGGCCCTGTGAAAGATGGCATTGGTGCCAGTGCATTTGCTGCTGGTTTTGCTGCTCAGGTCAGGGCCAGCAGAAGCCTAGCTTTTTTAGGAAAGGAAGGATGGTGCTGCGAAGCAGTCTGCACACCCCGCCCCACCTCCGCGTGAAGTCATGGAAAATTTGTTCTCACCCTGGCCAGATTCCCCTCCATGCTTCTTTACAAACAAACAAACTAACGGGACTTTGAGAGTGTGCATATACCAAGGAGCAGGCTTTGATCACCATGTGTGATGAAATGGAATTATGAAGGCCAAACTCAGGGAGAAAAACATTTCCTTTCATCTCCTGTGGCGAGAGGGAGAGATAAGAGGATGAAGCTGGCACCTCCCTGAGGAATTCACGGTGTTGTGGCTGGCTGGCTTGGGAGCTGGGTTTGAGTCTGGGGAGATTGATGTCAGGTTTAGCCCAAAGAACTCCAAGAGACAATGCAAATTCAGTTCTGTTATGTTTATTAGCTACAACCTCTAGACAGAAATCTCCCCAGACTGAAACCTAGCTCCCAAGCCAGCCAGCCACAACACCGTGAATTCCTCAGGGACGTGCCAGCCTCATCCTCTTGAACTTCCCACGCTCCTCCGGTGAACTAAGAACACGCTTATCTCCCTGAGCCTGGCCTTCATAATTCCATTCCATTCCATCACAGATAGTTCTTGGCTGACCATATCAAATGCACAATATGGGATGATTCTGTAGCTATTATTCTGTGATGGAATGGAATTATGAAGGCCAGACTCAGGGAGAAAAACGTTTCCTTTCATCTCCTGCGGCGAGAGGGAGAGATAAGAGGATGAGACTGGCACCTCCCTGAGGAATTCACAATGTTGTGGCTGGCATTACTTGGGAACTGGGGTTTCAGTCTGGGAAGATTCTTGCTAGAGGTTGTAGCTAATAAACATAGCTGGACTGAACTTACATGGTCTCCTGGAGTTCCTTGGGCTAGGCCTGACACCATACTGCAACTGCTATCTTGTACATTTTGAGCCCCCCTCCTCTCCCATGGATGTTGCTGACCTTCCCTCACTTTAAATGCTTCATTCGACTCCTTTTTTTCCCCTCTGAATCTAGGGGATTTTAAGAAAGAATATTGTGAATCAGCTATTGTCAGCTTCAGGACAGAGGAGAGCATGGTGGTATTTATACGGTGCATGTCATGTTCTTTCTTTGGTTTTGGTTTTGGTTTAGCATGTTGTGTGAATGCAGTCATTCTGGTAACTAGAGTTTATTGTTTAGCTTGTACCAGGAACTTAGCATATTGATGTATACTCCATAACTCATTAGAAAGCAAACCACAGCAAAGCAGCACATTGTTTCCCCGTAGAAGCACTTTTCAGATCGGTGGACTTTGGCTCCCAGAATTCTTTCTTTGAATTCTGAAAATATTTAAACATATAGCAGATCGTTTATGAACGGAAGCTGTTTAGTTTCATTAAAAAAATATTAAAAGGAAAATACATTTTCTTTTCTGTTCACTAACCAGTCTCTTCAGCAGCCTATATGGGTTGGTCTGCCCAGAATGAATGAACCTTCATGGATAAAAAAGAAGTTAGAAGAGAATATGGGTAGCTCAGGGTTGAACTGTGGAGTCCTTGGGGTTCTCTGAGCTTGGTTGTTTTCTTGCAAACTTTTTGTTACCTGACTAGGTAACATCTTCAGTGCTAGAATGGAGTGGAGTTTGCTCTCTGTTTATATACAGTGGCTTGCCCTGCCTGTGTTGGCGGTTTCTATTCCTCTCTCTCTCTCGGACAGACAGGCAGAAGTCTGGCAGAGCGCATCCATGAACACCAACTAGCAGTCAGAAGACACGGTGAAAACTCCTTACTCTCACAACACATGGATAGTCATAACCATAGTTCAACTGGGAAACTGTCAGCATCTTAGACCAAGCTAAATCCAAAAATGTGAAGGAGTTCCTGGAAGCTTGGTATTCAGACGAGGTAGCCATCGACAGCACATAGAGATAAACAACATCTACACACTACCCAAAAGAGACAATAAAAAGGAAACAAAGAAACATCTCCTCACCAGCAGTCATCACCCAGATAAGCAGAGATGGACACCAAGATTAGCACCAGACACACAGTCAAGCAGTAAATGATACCCTAATCAAGGAACTACCGGGGGGGGGGGGGGGGACACCAACACAGGCAGGGTAAGCCACTGTATATGAACAGAGAGCAAACTCCACTCCCTTCTAGCACTGAAGATGTTACCTAGCCGGGTAATGAAACGTTTGCAAGAAAACAACCTAGCTCAGAGAACTCCAAGGACTCCCAAAAAAGAACTTTTCAGCTTCCTCTTACAGCTTGTGATTATTATTTTATGCCCGCTACTTTATCTTTTGAAACTTTGAGCTTTATCTTTAATATTATTCTGTTATTTTAAAATGTTTAATATAATGCTGTTTCAGTTTTGTGATTTTTATTGTTGCGCAATGCCCTGAGAACATTTTCATTTGGAAAGGACAAGAATGCATAAAGTAATAGATGTAGAATCCTCCAGGGCATGGACCTTGGTGTGAGAATAAGATTGTTGCTTTTGTACACAAGCATATTCTTATTTTAATCTGTGAAATCTTGGAGGAGATATGACTCTTGAACATTCCCCAATGGATTTTATGTTTCTCTACTCCCATTCCATCTGTTAAAACCTAGGTTGTCTCTTAAAATCCTGTTATTCTTCTAAGGCAGGGTATAGAAATTGTGACCCAGGAATTATTTTCAACTCGCCAGCCCAAGCAAGTAGCCAAAGTTCCCCAGAATTAGACCAAAATTTCAATGTTGTTTGCATTGGAGATAGGTAAGGAACAAAAACAGTTGTCTTGCATTCTGGAATCTTCCATCAGGATGTGGCCCTGCCATTCCACTTTTGGTCTCTGTCCTTGACAAAACACACAAAATCTGGTACAGTCCTTGCACCACTAGAAATTGTGTACTCTTGTCCTAGAAGCTCAAAATATATCATTTTATTTTTATCTCCTTTTCCCCTCACAACAGTATTTAAACTTTTGCTTACTGTGATGCTTGAACCACTTAACATAAATTTTAGGATCTCTAGCATGAATGGTGGCTTCTATCAGGATATCCTTAATGGAATGAAGCACACTTTGAAGCAGCCAGAGTAAATCCAATAAACTGTTGCTAATTAACTGTACAACTACTCACAACAATGGTTATATTTCTCGACCATTTTCTATTTTTATGCATGTGTCATGTTAACTAATTTGATCTACTTTAATTGCATATTAATTTATTATTGCTGGTGGGTAAAGCATCTTTGCTATTGATGGCTTTAAAACTTCACTAATTAAAAGAGGAATATCTCATTTTTAAAAAAGTTTGAAATTGGAAGAAAAATAGCTCTCACACAGTATTTTAGTAGAGATTTATTCAAGTAAGTTCTTCCCGAAAGACTTGCAGTTCAGTCTTTGATTCTAAGGATGTACAGCTTTGCAACTGGTTGTATTAAGCATGATTTGCAATTATACCACTTTGAAATCGGTGGAACTTTTTTCTTAGTAAATCTAATTTGAGCTGTTCTTGTTGCAACTCTGTCTTGATTTGGTGATTCCATCAATTCACCTTCACACTGAATCTCTGAATCAAAGCTTTGCTCAGCCCTGTTCTTCAAGTCCCTTTCAGTAATTTCATCTAAAAAAATCTTCTTACATATAGCATATATAAAAACCATTCCTTTTGAAAGGCTTCATATTGAAGCCAAAATATATGGGAAGGGAAAAGTGGCAAATACCATTTGGTTTGATTTGGTTTGGTTTCTTAAACACACACACAGAGATCAATCATGCTAGTCTGGATTCTTATTTTGTGTTAACCCAGTCATTGTCATTTGTCAGCCGCTGTTTAAGGGCCTACCATGGTGAACAAGCCCAATTAATAATGGTGCATTCAACAGAGCATGGTTAAACAAACTATGGGTTTAGCACAAGATAAAAACAGTTCAGAGGATAGATTTAGGGAGCTTCAATAACGTCTTCTAATTCTTTTCTCTTCTCTTTGTAAGTGAACTAGCAATCTAGAAGCTTTGTCATTTGCAGCATTCAGTATGATTTGGCTTCCTGTTGGATGATTCAAGATAAAACGGAATAGCTGACTCACTGATTGCACAAAGATATAGGAGGGTAGATTTTAGCTGAACATTTGAAAAAAAAATACTGTTAACTATACTTTGTAGATTACTTCACTGCTGGCTAGATTCACAAAATCAGAACTCACAAAACCATAAGCCAAGACAAAAAATGCCAAACTGCAATTTACAGTATGTGTTTCTGGCTTAACATATTATCCAAATCCAGACAGTGTGGTTTATAAAGCAGAGTTTACAGCTTGATCTATAACTACACCAAGTGTGGGTTATATATTTTAAAAATATACAATCCACATGTTAACGTGAACAGAACCATTGTCTCCCAATGTAGTTTGTATTAATCATAGCAAAAATAAATGTATGTTAAAATAGAGTTGATATCACACATTCCTGCTTATCTTCCCATTTGCTTTTTGGTTAACGCTCAGCTTACTATTTAATAGATTCCTATTCATTTTCCTTGTCTTAACTTCTGGCTTCTGTTTCTCTGATCCTGACAAATCTTGGACAGCCTTCTTTAACCCAACCAAGAGATAACCATAATTAATACTTCTAGTGCAGAAAGTAATAGATCTGACTCTGGACTAGAGATAGTGAGACTGATGGTAATTTTTTCTTCCTTCTTTTGATTACCTAAAGTTGCCAATGACTGGAAAACCACAATGTTTTGTAAAGTCATGAATGGAAGCCAGTCTCTTTACAAACTGGGAAAAAGGCATCCATTCCTTTTGAGGCTCCCCATTAAATCTTACCTATACCTCAGTTTTGCCGTAATCTATAATGGAGCATAATGTGCTAACTCCTGGTGTGCAAGGCCTTTATTAACTTTATTCTGATTTTCTAACTCTGCTTCACAAGCAGTCATGCAAAATGGAGAAGCCATGAATCCAGTCAGCTGGATCTCATGTTCAAGGCCATATTCTGCATTAATTCAGGTGCAACTTCTGCATTTCAATTTCCCACCCCCAAACAAACAGAAGGAAACATGGGAAGAGAACAAAGCATTAAGAGAATTGTGGGCATACAAACCTTTGCAGCAGAGAAAGTGTTGTTTGGGGTTGGGCAATAAAATGGCTAAGACCATTGGGTTTAATTATAAATGCAGTTTCGAGCTGTGTCTAACTCTCCCGATTAAATATATTAAACTAACTGTTCTACTGCTTTGCATAGTACATTAAACAACTTAATCATAGTCTCCTCTCTTGCATCAATAAACTTAGCATTTGTATTCTTCTCATAGCAACATTTTCTTCTCTCGTTCTGTTTTACCTCTTGTTAGGAATACAGAGTTTGGAACTATTTCAGTGTTAGTCAAGCTTGATTAGTTGAAAGTAAAGCCCAAACTTTTTCTTTTTTCTTTAGTGCTACAGAACTTTTTAAATGCAAAGCTCAAATAGTGCTTAGAGCAAATGTGCCAGGATAGCAATGACTTTCTTGCTTTGCTGCCAGCAAGTGCTGGAAAAGAAAACTTTTTCAGATTTGGTATGTCACAGTGTTGGTGTAGAAATTTGAAAGATAGCCACTTTGATGGGAAAGACTGGGTGTAAAAATGAAGTTTGGGACTTTTGCCAGCTGTGGCCACAGGGGGTGTCAAAGAAGTCAAGATGGTGGTAAGGCAGCGTGATTGAAACTTTAGCCCTTTTTCTAATTGCATGCACAGAGGTGTCGCTTTGATCATGCTGCCCCAACCCCAGCTTGACTTTTTAAATTCCCCTGCAGATTCTGCTGAGCTTTGGAGAGACAACTGAGCCAGTGAGTTTCTATATCATCATAGCATCAGCGGGCCACATTTAGCTTCATCTCTTTCTTGGTGGCCTGCAAAACTCCCAAGATTATATTACTAATATTTCATGGCATGATTTTTAAAAAAAGCAGTCAAAAGAAGAAGCAACGTATTTTCATTAAGCCTCTACTAGGCTCAAATCTTTTAGAAAAAAAGCTTGCTTCACCCTCCACATATGAATCTTTCTGCTCAAGATGGAGTAAAATTGCACAAAGTAGAAATTACCCTATCCCTTAAAAAGAAATGATTCTGATTCCTGTTCTTACATGAAAGTAGTTTCCACTTTACTGTTCTCTGAGTTCATTCATCTGCTTAGGTACTCCTGCATGTCTCAGCAAGTTGAAATACAGGACTAGCAATGCCATAATTCCTGCAGAGTTCCAGTGCCCTTCTCCAGAGTCTCTCTCCCCCCTCCTTGCTTCTGCTCCATCTTGCTGCTGGTGATGTCTCTTGTCCTGCCCTGTCCTCTCCTCCCTAAACATGCAAGCAATAACTGACCAATATGCTCTGTAGAAAACTGGATAGGTTCTGGGGGAGGAGATATGCAGTGAGAGTCTAGTGGGAAGGCTCTTATTGAATGCATCTTGGATATCCTGCAACCTAGACCTGTCACTGTTGTAAAGGATTTCAGTGGCATCTTCAATTAGTACAGCTGGCTTTTCTACTGCATCATGCAACCCAATACTATAAGTATTTGAGACAAGGGAGATGATCATTCTAAGCCAGCTATCTTTCATAGAAATCTGGCTGCCATTGGGGAGGCAGAGTGGCATAAACGTCGATAAATAAATGAACCTCTCACCCATTGTCTATTCAATAAGCCATAGTTAAAAGAAACCATGGCTTGACAAGAAGTATGAATCTACCATTGAGGAATGTTTAATAAACCAGTCTCTCCTGCCATGTTTTTGAATCAAAATCATTGTCCTCATCTATTGTTTTGAAATTGAGCTCTGCCATATGTGAATGGTAATCTTTGGGCAAACAAACAGATGTTTCTTATAAACACCATTCCTTTGTTGCAGAAGTGGAAGATAAAACAATCTGTCCTAGCAGAATGAGAAGTAGATTCCTTTTTCTGATTAGGGTAGAGTTTTGCATTTCGGTGCCCATTTTACCAGCCAAGGTCATTGAAAGGAAACCAGCGATTGTCTTCCAAATTCCAATATTGTACTGGAAAGCTCAGCGTGACTGCTGCTGTCTTATTAGTAGCTGTCCTTGTACAGCAGATGCATGTCTACAGAACTGGTCAGAGGGGAGAAGTGGAAATATCCACCTTAATTGTAGAGGCATTTTCCAAGAGGATGTATACGCCATAGGTAATTAAACATAATGGAGGTTGCAACTTCTAAACACTAATAAAAGTATTAGCTAAAATCAATGGTTTCCTACTGGTACATTTGTTTACTTATAGTAGAACCTTTCTAGTTGAACAGAGGGGGAAAGAGAACTGAATGCTTATTTTTATGACTTACTCAGTGATGATATCCACAGATGCTTTTTTTTCCTTTGGGCTTGTATGATTCTGAAAGCAAATACAGCATTGTATTGTAATGCTAAATCCTGAACAGTGTAATTAAATGGCAAGCAACTCTAATTTGGTGGTTGCAGCTGCAGAAGACCTTAAATTCAACTCCTGATCTTTTTTTCCCTGTGTAACAGAGATTTGCCTTTGGAGAATCAACCACTTGTGACATCCCCAGTTCAATTTGGAGTGTCAGAGTTTGGGATGCTGACAATTTCACAATTTGGTTTACGTAGCAGAATTATGCAGGGGGAGATGGGTAGCATATACATTTAATCAACACATAAATAAATAAATGCAGTACAGATAAGTGGAATCTCAAGTAACTTCATTTTATTTAATTATCAAGAGGCAGCAGTGTGAGAATCATTCTATGACTATATTCTAAGATATGGTGTAATATCTTCCTTCCGGAGTATTCCTCAGACATATTGTATAATTACTAAGAGATTGAACTAGAACTTGGGAAATCCCTAGTTCACTTCTTAGGGTCACCACAAGATCCCTAAGTGGTCTTAAGCAAGCCACTTTCTTTCCTGCCACTAACCACCTAAATGGGAATATGGAGCATATGGCTGACACCTTTAAGAAGGTAAGAGATATAACGGAACTTGGAATATACTATACTAATAACCATCCTTCCTAATAATACATATCGGATCAATTCACACATTAGTCTAAGCCAACAAGTGGATTGCCAGGATTTATAGTTTAGAATTATAAACCAGGATTTAAAGTTTAGGACAGAACTTACATTGGGTGAACCCAGAAAATGATGTCTTATTCGGTTAACCATGGTTTAAGGAAATAATGGACTAATGTGTCCAAACACAGTCTGTAAATATTACTAGGGCTTTTTCCCAGCTAATCATTAATCAGGTTTTAATTTTGGGTATACAATTATTACTAGCTTCAAAAACATCTGGTAAGCAAGTTTGAAAAAGGGCTCTTTATCTCTCCCTCTCCAGAGGAATTACTTTTCCCATGCTCCAAAAAATTGAATTGGGATTTCTAATTGCCTAAGATTAAGATTCCTCCACAGGCTGGTGTGTATGTGTTTATGAATGTATACTTACCCACACACACACCCCTCTTTATTTATTTAATGTCATTCTTTTCAAAGCAGGAACTAAAATTTCTCTTCATCCTTATAATTAACTTGTCAGAGTGTTAATAAACATCTTGTATCATCTCAGTGGGAGTTTAAAGTCTTCAGGATTAGCCCCCCCCCCCCCCCCCCCGAGACCTGTAGTTTAGATGAGGAGCAGAATCTTGTGTACTCTTAAGAAACCAGTAACAGTTTCTATGAAAAAGAAAATAACAGCATGTGAAATGTGCAAATATGTCATTAACAAAAGGTGCATATGGGGGGTGGGGAGTGTAGGGAAAACCATTGGAGAGAACACAGAGATCGCAAGTGAGTAATGTGAAAAATCAGTACAGATGACCCAAATGTTCTACTATATTCAGCTACAGCAATTAAAGACGGCTCCTGCCCTATTTGTTCAATCTTGTTTGTGCAAATGCTCAGAAACATGCATTAAATTGAAAGCAAAACAGCCCTCTTTTCTCATGGTAGTTGTACATTAGGGCCACCATCACAGTGAAGATAGATGACCATGAGCTTCTGCAGTTCAACTAAGTTCTGGTATACTACAGATTGGCACTGGATTTCAAGTTCTAATGAACATGGCCACCAGACTCCAGAGTAGCCCAGCTAAGAGATTAGAACCATAGTTTTCGGCTGCACATGGGGAGAAATGTTACAGCAAAGGCAACTTGCCTGATCTTCTCCTTCTCCTTCTCCTTCTCCTTCTCCTTCTCCTTCTCCTTCTCCTTCTCCTTCTCCTTCTCCTTCTCCTTCTCCTTCTCCTTCTCCTTCTCCTTCTTTTCTAAACCTCTCAGGTTCCACATACACATATGCTGACTGGATTCATGAAGCATGTTTAAACAATGTATTTCACATATAATTGGTTGAATAAGCTAGAGTCAGTTTTGCAAATAGGCAAAACAATCATGACTGGTTTGTTCAGTTCTTCCCCTTGGCTGACCTTTTCAGCTGCACTTGATGTGCACTCCTGCTTGGTTCTATATGTCACATAATTTCTCTGCATTTACCCAAATCCACTCTTTTGCTTTATATTAGTTGCAATGGTCATTTTTTCATCTGGCCCAATATTGTCTGCTCTAATGGACTCACCATTGTCTTGATCTTTTCCAACACTGGCTAACTGAGCTTTTTAACAGTTGATGACAGGAACTGAATCTAGAAATTTCTGTAAGGCAAAGTGTTTCCCTTCCCACCACAATGTCATTTCTCCAGTGTCAGAAGCTTAGCAAGAGGACCTGGAGTTGACAGTCTCTGTCATTCCACTTCAGTGGAAGTAGACTTGTTTTGTGAATCTCTACTTAGAATGCAATCCTATTATCTAATGACTCCTCCAGTTCTTCTGTCATGCAGGAATCTGAGACTTCATAGAAGTCTATGGAGTCTTTAAGTCTGAAGTCAGTAGAGCTAGGAGGTCATGTGGCCCTGGCAGACTTGTTAAAGCCTTAGTTGGACACTGAAGGTAATGGAACTGTTGCTTTCCTGCTGAGAGTTCATTCACTATGGCAGAGAGCTGTCCAAAGTCCTGATACTGCTTTTTTTTGCCACAACAAAGTCTTACTTGAGACTTTAATTTTCTATGTTCCTGTTTGACCAGGATGTAACTGCATCAAAGAGAAGGTTAGTAGCAGATCTGAATATAGTTACATCCAGCTGATGGAATCCATTTCTGCCTGAAACAGCTCCAAAGCAGTTGAGACATAAGTAATTCCCCAACTGCTGGATTGTCTCAACAGACAGTCAACTGTATTCTCAGGTGCTGGAATTGATACAAAATGTTAGAGTGGCCTCAGAAAGAAGGGCTTCTGTAGGCACCCCATTTCATACTCCTTTCTCTCTTTTTTGTCCCCCTCCCCCCACAAGCCACATGGAAGAATGCAGAAGGGGCAGAACGGGGTGGGGTGAGTAAGCTTCCTCAACTCTGTCTGTGATGGTAGATATCCACTGGGTCACTTCATATTTTCCAGTCTTTCACCATCAAAAATGGTGGGAAGACCTAAGATTGTATAGGGATAACAGTTGCTTTTATTTGTTTTATTTGGTTGAATTTAAGAAAGGATAGAATCCTTGAACCAGTGGATGGCAATGATCTTTGAGAAAGTAAGGACAAACATGGACAAATGGGACAATAAAAGAAAAGACAAAGGACCAGGGTCATGGGTGTTCATGGGCTGCCAGTGTATGGGGTTAAATCTTTATCCAAGGGACATGGCTAAATGGGCTAGCTATGTTGTATAAATATAGTCCATGAATATCCAATCCACATCCAGCTTTTACAGCACCTCAGCCAAACCCCAACTTAAATCAGGCTCTCTTTTCTTAAATCAGACTACCATAGAAATAATCTTGTTGAATGCTAGGCTGATTTTGATAATTCTTATGGGAGTTAGGTCTCATGCAGTCAAAGAAAAATAACATGATAACAAATCAGACCATTACAAAAGCTGAGGATTGATTGAGATGAGCCAGCTGACTCAAAAGAGAAGGCCAGATCGCCCGTTAAGAAGGGTAGGAAGGAAAACAACAGAAAGAGGGTTTGACCAATGTTTTAATATATAAAACTTTTTCTTGAATCAATGTAGTTGCCAAAATTATTTGGTTATGACTTCCTCCTCTCTTCAATAAATCTTACTTATCTATTGTTCTTGGATATCTTGTGAGCTAAAGCCTGGACAATCTTCTTGCCACCCCCATCTTCTCATTCTCACTCCAAAGCTGTTGCAACAAAGTCTCTCTACATCTGACTTGAGCCCTTTACACTCCACATTTGATTGCTAGCTCTACTTTGGTCCTCTTAAAATCAGCCTGTGTAAATGATAAAAAAAGCAGATAGAAATAATAATTTGTGTCTATGTACATCAGGATGAGTACCAGAGCTATAAAACAGAATGATCAATTTGCAAGACAGAGACTGTAACATAAATAGTTACTAAGAAGGATTATCTGACAACAGATCAGGTAGATGAATATAGTGAAGAAAAAATGGCTGTCCAGCTTTGCATTTTACCTTTAAATTTACCCAATTTCCCTTCCTCTGTATTTCTCTCTAGAAGCCAACTTCTAACTATGTTGTGTCTACTAAGTAAGCTGGCTCTGACTGACAGCTTATAGAAGAAATTCAGTATACCAAACATTTGCATTCAGAATCAGCCAAAGCATGATCACCTCTACAATAATTTGGGAAATGTAGTTGTTCGAGGCTAGCCTTCCCATGACTTGGTGCCTACAGGTGTGTTGGATGATAGCCTATAAAATACTCTGCTTTTATTAACTTTGGACCATGATGGCTGGGAATTCTGTGAATTGTCATTCCAATAGACCTGGAATGTTGTGTTAGCTCCCAGGGCTATGTATATATGCTTGCAATAAAAGGAAAATATTTTTGAAACAGTAGCCACAGAAAAGTACATGATCATGGGAACTTCTCTCCATTCTCATTTCTGGATGGATCAGGACACTTCAAGGTTAGAACTATCTGACCTAAGGGCAAATTCACAAAGCGAATTAGCCAAGTCTTGTACAACTACAACTTTTGTGAGGATTTGGAAAACAACTGAGGATTCAGTGGTTTTGTACAAGTGATGAACTATCTGTCTCTGTACTCCTTTCTAACTGACTTTAAATTGATGTATATTTTGCCCTATGACTGGTTATTTGGGATTCTTCCCTCTGCATGTAAAATGTAAAAATAACTATGGCATAGTTTGAATAGAATATCAATGTGGCAAACTATAAAACATATTCTATCTACAGCAATAATAAACAATGATGCTCAGTACAGACAGACTGTCTGCATGGCTTATTGCTGAAGCTTTTGGTCTGTCATGGCAAAGCATGATTAAAATTGCTAATGTTGGAAGAGGGTTCTACTCTTGCTTAGTTTCGTGATCCAAAATCATAAAGAGCTGCTCATGTGGGAGAGTGTAGATTCTGTAGGGAAATTTTCAGGCTGTGTTGAAGGATGGCATATTTTTAGATATTCATCACCTTCCGTTATATGGCTCAAGTGTGGTGGGGCATAATTCTCCATGGTCTGACAGAGACGTGTGTTTTGTAATGATAATGGTCAGTCTCTCCTGAATCGAGGGATCATGTCTGAAATACTGATCAGCTTTCCTAATTGGCAGCCTAGCCATTTTATTTCACTTGTTTTCAGAGAGAAGACATTTATTCCATTTGCTTCATGAAGCTATGAAACAGCTCCAGGAAATGATGCACTCTTACTTAAAAAAAAAAAAAAAATCCTCTTTAAAATCTGTGAGATAGCTTCTAGAAGAAATCAGAAGTTCTGATTTAGAGTTTTTGAACAGGCTTAGCAATGAAAACAAACTTCTAGTGGAAGCTTGAAGTTTCTAGTGGAGTGATGTTGCTACATGTAAATCTATCATTAAACTTATGTATTATTTTATGATTCATACCTACCAGGTTTTTGCCTCTCTTCAGGTATTCAGTGAGCATTGCAAAGCTGAGATGATCATGGTATTGCTAATTATTACTGTTGAATATAACTACTACGTTTATCTTGTGGACGTCTGACCTTTCAGGAGAAAAGGAAGAAGCTATTTTGCATTTGGCTGCACTGATCTATGTATTTTCCCCTTCTGTAGTGATCTGCCTACCACAGGTAATGCTTCACGTTCTTATTAAAATTGACATGAGTATGTTGTTCTGACATATTCTGTAGTCCTACTAGCCATAGTCCAAATAGTAGAACACAAAATTGGCAGTTGTTTCTTTGCACCTTTCTATCTGTTGGTTGTCTCTGTTTCTTAAAGTGCTTTTGGCTGAAGGTTTCCACCTTCATTTGGAGGCATGGAGAAGAGCTTGGGAGGGGGGATTAGCATTCATCAAGATATGGCAGCCCTTCTATCTCATCCATAGATTTAGTCTATTGGGAGGCCTCACTAACTCATGGCATCTTGTTCCCAGACTGAATTCTCATGTACTTTAATTTGATTAGTGTTTAAGATACTACAGGATGCTTTTAAAGGTTCACATGTTACTTTTGCTTCAACTGCATAAAAGCTATATCTGATACATCTGATACTTCATATAAGCGCTAAATATATGTAACTCCCTTATGGGCGGTGATGGTGGCGACAGTCAAGGAAGCAAGAATCACACAGACTTCAGTAAGGAGTTTTAATGAAAGAATGAGGGTACAGAATCTTGGAGACTGATTTGACTCTCTAGCCATCTTTTTCTAATGAGTTTATTAAGGTGGAATCTTTTTTTTTTTTTTAAATGAATCTCTTCTTTATACAACATGGACCGAGCTGCCATTTGCTAGATAAGCTACTAACAAATTCTTCCATCTGTTGCTTGTTTATATCTAGAGATCCTTCTGTTTCTTTCTTGGCCTTCTCATAATCTATTTGATACACAGTGGGTATTATTTTGAATGTTCTGAAATTTATTGTCCAGGATATTTGATCAGGATTATTCCATAATTTTATACCCCACCTTGTATGCGTGTATCCTCCCTCATATTTTGTTCAGACTGTTGGAAGAGTGTCATTCTGTCTTACCTGCTCCTGATTTCAATGCTGTCCTTAGCTAAGCAGATTAGAATGATATTATTCATAATGCTTGGTATGGCTGTTCAGTGGCTGGTGGAAAATCCCTCTTGATTGACTTCTCACAGCACAGAAATGTCCTGAAAAAGTATGGGGATCTGGTTTTCCTTTGTGTTAAGTGAATGGAGTGCTTGTAAATGATACTATCTGACAAGATTGGAAATTGAAGTGCCCTATTTTATCTGAAGAAAAAGGTACAGGCTGAGAATTAAGTATATAAATTCATGTTCCTTTCCAGTACGCATGCAGTATGCCTGAGGCCTAAACCTGTCTAGACTGTTATACATGACATGGCTTGAAATAAGCACTCTGAGCTTGTGTGACGACATGGCATTCTGCTGGATATTGACATCCTATGTTTTGCTGAAAGATCTCCACTCTTTATACTAATGCTGTACTACAAAGTATACTAGGAGTGGTTTTCAGTTCCAATTCTCAATGGCATTTGGCTGCCATGGGCTTCTTTAATTGTGTTGGGATTAGAAGCAAGGACCAAGGATTCAGACAGACAGCCCAAAACATTTGCTGTCTGAAGACTAAGAAGGTGTCCCTTCATCCTCCAAGCACAGCCAAACAGCCTGTTGAATACTCTTTCAGGGCTGGTGAATAGTGTTTACTCCCATACCCATTTCTGGGGCTTGGCATGGATTATGTGACAACGACACAGCTCTGTTCTTTAACAATAAAGATCAGGAGTGAGGTTTAGGAGAAGCAGCCATGTGGCTTCCACTGCTGCTATCCATGAAGTCCAAACTAAATTCAGTCTGTCTAACAGTAGAGCTGGTCCTTATTACTCAGTGGCCACCTACTCTTTACCATGTATGTCTGAGAAAGTGAGGAATCTTCATGCTCTGGACTGTTCCCTATATATTCAGGCTAGGCATCCTTACACAAAAAGGGATAAACAAAACTTTCTGCTTGGGCTGAGGTCTTCCCTAAAAAGCAGCATCTATTTGACTCTTGCTTCTTCTGACTTGGTTTCTTGGTCCTGCAACTTAGTGAGATGAATCTCATGATGGAAACCTTACAATGGAAGGGTATCTCCTGTTCAAAAGGAATAGGAACAATAGAAAGGATTGTTGTTAGCTGTCAAGAATGTATACGCTGTAAGGGAATCCATGATTTGGAGAATAGAAGTCTTAGTTAAAAGATTTGGATAAAGGTGGGAGGAAATAAGTCATATGGTGGGAAATCACAAATTAACAAACTAACCAAAAAGGATGGGTTGTGATTTTCAGGAGCAGAGATTAAAAAAAAAAAAAACATAAGTAAGCAATGATCAGGCATTTCCAGTTGTTGAGACTGTTTTTCCTAGCTAAAGAAAAAACAGTTTTTTGAAACAATACAAATCCTACAAGATCTCTTTGGGAGAAGAGGAATTAATATATTTTTAATTGGTTGCTTCATCTCATCTTGAATACTATAGATACTCACCACCCCCCACTTCTAATTTCCACCTCAAACACAAAAAAATACTTGCTTATTCCTCTGAAATTATGAATGATTACATGCTGTCAGCTTCTCCAAGGTTGCTTCTTTCTTATGAGAAGCTGAAGAAAATTCTCTCTGTCCTTTCTTGGTACAGAGTAGAGAATATACCTACTCTGATTTTATCCATTAAAAACCCATAAAAACAGATGCAAGAGAATAGATTGAAAGGAATAATATTGTATATCCAGATCCTGATTCTTGATATTGCTTTATGAGCTTGTGCACACTGTCATTCTGGGTTATGGTAATGCACCCATAATGTAACTTTAGAATTCATCAGAATGCAATAAACAACAATTTCAGAATAGGAATAATAAATGCACAATCCTAGTTTCCCATGTAAATGTGAACAAAGTGAACACTAAGTTGGAATACCAGCAGGAACGCCCTGGGATTTCTAGATTTCCTATAAAAGAAAGAAAGAGAAAGAGAAAGAGAGCAAGCTACTGAATTAGAGTTCATTTACTAGGAACATTTACTTGAACATTCCCATATTGTAATGGACACGAAACAATAACTCTAACCCTAATAATTATTTATACACACACACACACACACACACACACACAATATATATTATTGTTATAATATATAACAATAGTATATATGATATAATATATATAATATAACATAGTGTATAATATACAATAATATATATATTATTTATATTATTATATCATATCAGAAATAGAATTTAGAATGAAAATCGAACTCCATGGCCAAATGTTTCCCATGCAAATATTTATAATAAATGATAGTAAGGCATTTTATTTTTTTTAAGGGCCCACTGCACCATTAAAAAGGATTTGCTTGGTATTGCTTATTTCTGGCAACTCTGAATTTTCCTCAAGAACACTACAACCCCAGTCAAGTATTCCTATCAATGGCTGTGCAAAACCCCTTTTTTCTCAGTTACCTTTTGAGCAACAGTCCTGGCTCCACTAAGAAGGTCTGGTTGAGGCAATATTTTTGAAATGTTCAGAGCTCCACTGATCAAACACCCAATACATATAATTGCAAGTGCTAGTAACACTTTTATAATAGTGTTAAGGGTTTAATTTAATGGTGCTTGAAGAGTCAAATGAGTGTTCTGTTGATGCCTAGAGTAGTACAAAAAGAATAATCTCCCTTTTATGGAACCTTTGCACAACTCCATTGGGAAATTGCTTGCCTTTGTACTGGGCATGCCAGCATGTAATAGAGCAGGAGTTCAGGGGGAACTTCCATTATCCTGTTATTGGATTCATTTTCTTTCTCCCCGCCCTCATCCCTTCCCCAAACATATATCTTTAGAAAGGTACAGGCTCAGTGGTCTTGAAATCTCAGATTCCAACTCACCAAAGAGATGCAAACAGATAATTGGTGAACTTTAGAGACTTCATAAACTCCAGCAGTGAAAGGGCAACAGGAGGCAAAATTGGAAAAAGTCACCCTTAAAAGTGGGTTCATAGACAGAGCAGGTAGTAGCATGACTCTAAAATGTGCTTCTCCTGCATATTGTAGTTTAGAGTGAGAAGGGGGAAAATAGTTGCAGAAATGTATACTATTAAAATAAATAGTATTTATATGATGATAATGTTATATGCCACTATTGTGAAGAAACTGTGCAGGGTGACAAATTGATGCATTATAAAAATACTTTTATTGAGCAGCTGTAGCCTAGTCATAGAAAACAGACATTATGTACAACAGGCTCTAACATGTTCAGTTGCTAGAACTTCCATTTAGAGTTATTTCTGATGTTACTACCTGCCTTGTATCTAACTGTGAAATAAACAGGGGGACTATAACTTGAGGATCTCATCAGTTCATGAGAGATACCTCTACCTAACATTTTGATCAGTCACTGTCAATCAGAATACACAATATGGGGCTGATGGGCAAATTGAATGAAGTGGAGGATAAGTAACCCATGTTTTCCTCCAGATATGTTGACCTGTAGCTTCCTTCACTCCTATTTAAGACAGGAACAAAGTCAAAAGAGATAATACCAGAAAGAAGAAAGCCATTTTTTTCTCTGCTAGGTGGTTGGATATGATGGACCTCTCTAACCAAAGTATCAAAGTATCCCATCAGAATCTTGATGAAATGAGTCCCTGATTATGTTCATATGTTTCTAATAGGCCATAATTTACTTAATCATGATTTATTTAATTAGCTGCAATTGATTTAGCTTATGCAGCCTGTCAAGCCATAAACCAGGGTCTATAAAACAAAATAGCTAGGTCTGTACAACATGAAACTAAGAAACAAACCACACTATTGTTCAGTACAATGTGTGAACCGGGCCAGAGAAATCTAAACTGGATGTTCAAATAAAAAAGGGCCTTCCAGTTATTGTCCTAATGCTATGTATACACCTCATAAATGGGACTCAAAATCAGGATACTAAAAAATGTTAGGATAGAATAGATTTTCCTGAAATTCATACCGGTGTTATATTAGGAGCAGGTAATAGAGTCTGGTTTTTTGTTTTTTTTTATGGCAATGCTAATTCACAGCAGGAAATCTTCTGGCCAATCAGCCAAGCTAAACTTTGGCCTATTTTTCCCCCCAGAGCTGAGATGGGAGAACTTTAGCTGGAACAGCCTCTGACCCATGGTGGAGTTGCTGCTACAGCATCTCTCTTACTTCTTTCTTTGGCTTGTTGTTTGCTCAATCATATCAGGGCTATTTAATTATTTAAATGATCAAACAGTTTACGACCAAATGAGCACTAATGACACGAATATAGATGAGAGTTAATTAACACACTGGATAATTTATTTGATGGTGCAAGAATTCATGCTAACATCCAGCCTTCTGCCCTTGCGGTGTTCATTTCAGACATTTATTTTTGCCTCACCTGTTGCCTGGAGAAGATGAATAGAGCTTTCTGCTAGATGGTTGGCATTTTAACTAGTTATATTAGAGCACTTAAACTAGTACATTAATAATAGGGTATAAATGTTCACCAAAGATTGCATTTAAAAAACCAAACAAACAGAAGCAGTTGGCCAACAGATTAATTGGACCATATTTTCTGTGCAAGTAAATGGAAAGCTGCATTTATGATGCATTGTATCTGAACATTTTCAAGGAGTGGAGGTAGGGGAGAATCTATATTCATTCAACAGAGGCGATTGCAAAAATAACAGGCAATGTGCATAACAAGCCATGACCTGGCAGAGAATGTATTCTATTTATTTGTTTAACTGCAATCCTATCCATGTTTGCTCAGATGTTAAATTCTACATTCAGTTAGATAGATAGATAGATGAGTGACTGACTGAGGGGTAGAGACATATTTAAGATTGTAGTCTTCCATGGAGGTCTTAAACTATCTAAAAAGGTCTGGAAAAATCCAGATGGTTTAAAATAGAATCAGTGGCAGGCCACTGCTTGCCAAAAAGTTGTCTATCCTCTTCTGAAAGTTTCTTTGTTTGCTTGTTTACATTTCAAATTTAGTCCCCGCCCATCTCACTCAAGAGCATGGGACTCTGTCTAATACACTACATTAACAAATCCAGATTAGTCTAGAAAGTAGAACTACAAAGTATTTTGAAAGCTAAGACCAGCTGATTAAAAGGGAGAAAGAAGGGAACAGAGCGATAGATACAGCAAATATAGATTTATTTACTTATTTAGATGATTTATATGGCTGAGTAAGTTACAGATAGTGAATGGGAGCTTACATATGGCTACAAACAAAAACAGGAAAAAAACCCCAACCCAATAATGTAAAACGTAGCGATACAGGATAATCAAAGCCAATCCATAATGTATTCCAATTCAAGGTAGTTTCAGGATGCATTCATCCAATGCTCTGTCTCAGTGCCTGGGGCTGGGGGAGAATAGATTTTCAAAGCCTTATGGAAGGTCAACAAAGTCAGGGGCACCTAATCTTGGGAGGAATTCTGTTCCAAAGGGCAGGCACTGTAACTGAGAAGAAACATTTCCTAGGCCCTGCTAGGTGACACCATCTTTCCACTGTGAGGAAGGCTGTGATGTTGGCAGTGTAGGAGGAGATGGTGATGAGGGTGAAGAATCACCAAACACCCCCAATGATTCACTCTGAGAGAGACCTAAGAAATTGGAGAGGTGGTTACTTTGCTATATGCTGGTCTTTGGCCTTCTGCAGGAAGAGAAATCCTATATGGTCCAAACAGGACGGGAATAAAGAGAAAGAGAACTAATACTGGAGTTATTGGAGACCAGACATTTCATGGAAGGACCTGCAACATGCACATCTGATGGCTTCTCTTATTATAATTTATATACCATCCCTTAAAATATGGAATTAAGGTAACAGATGATCTGAAACGGTGAAATGGACAATGAAAAGAAAAAAAGAAAACCTGTCCATAGGTAATTCATAACACTAAACAAACAAGCTACTGTAGAGATAAACTTGAAATGAGGGAAAATAAAGGAAAAGAGTTCATCTAAAATACTCCATCTAAAATAATATCAGGGCTTCTGTCATTAGCTCAATACATTTCCCCCCTCCATTCTTGGTCTGTCATCTTCACTATAGCCAACGGAGGTTTGATGTGGTATGATATGTTTCAGAATTAAAGTTCTACTTGTCTCCTGTCATCACTTTTCCGCTTATCAAGTTCCACTGAATAGCCAAATGAGAAACCAAACTTCCTTTTTTATGATTGTTTTGCAAGAGTTTGCACATTTGAAGGAGACTTTGTGCTTGCATGTGTGTCTATGTAATCGTTGTCTAAAATGGAAATTATTATGTTTCTTTTTCATTCAACATCTGTCTTGCAGTGGACCATTTTCACAGGTATGACCCTCCCACTAGTATCATATGTACTTTATCTGGCTTACTATCTATTTCTAAGATTTTACCTTTTCCAGACCTGATTGCATGACTTCTTTGTGTTCATTCAGTAGCACTTTACAATTTGTTATCAGATACACATTTAATTAACAGGCTGCCAAATAACTTTCTGGGCAATCAATAGTCCATCTTCCAGATATAAAAGCTGTTGAATAAATAATGTATTATGTGTTTTATACCCTAGTTGCTTATCCCCAGGTTGCTGAAATCTGTAAATTACTCCTTTCTCCACTGTTTCCAAAGTTTTCCACACCTGTTTTTAAAAAGAACAATGAAGCATAACATACTTTCCATATTTGTTCTTGCTAACTGGTAGTACAATGAAGTTTAACATTGGAAGCATTTTCAGAATCGTTGAATTTGATCCTCTTAATTTATTAATGGACCTAAATTCATGTTATTGTTTTCCGCTTGCTTGGTTGGTTATTAATTGATTTGCACGATTTGCATCCCTCTCATATGCAGAATACTCTGAGTAACTAACAAATAATGATATGCCTTATAGTAGCTATATGTGTGTGTGTGTATAAAATATATACATATATACATACACCGTAGCTTCTATCTTCTATCCTCCGATTTTTAGTCTCACATTAATTTCTTCTTTTCCTTATTCTGCTTTGTGAGATGTGACAGCAGGACCCATTCTCATTATTTCTTAACTGGTTTCCTTATTCTTTGTAATTCTTGTAGTGATTCTAAAGATTCTGCCTTGTCTTGAATGTGTACATCCCACGTGATCTTAGAAGATTAATAGCAAATTGCTCACCCAGAACTGTTCATGTTTCTTCTTTCTTTTCCTTAATAATAGTCTGGAATATGAAATATAGTTCTCAGTGACAGGAAGCACATGTACCATTACTGGGGTCTGAGCAGTATCTGCAGCAAGGGGGAGAAAAATCCTCTATCAAATTAATTTCTTCCAGAAAACAAAGAATCCTTACCATGGTGATGTGGAGAGAGGGATCTGATTATGTTCTCAAGGATCCTTCCATTCATGGACATAGTTGTCATGAGCTTATGCAGAAATGCAAGCCTTGTAGCTACATCTCTATGAAATTTTCCCCCTTACAGTATCTAATCACAGAGTGCATTACATGCATCCCACCTACCCATCCCCAAAAATCTTCCACAAGAGTAAATTTCTGAAAATTGCTGAAACGTGCATTTTAATGAAGTAAGGTAGCAGTACTCAGTAGAATTCACCAGCACCTATCTGTCCCTGGTTCCCCAAAATTGCACATTAATATACATGTACATACATTTGTGAAAAATGTATCTGGAAATCTAAACGTTTCTAAATGTTGCACACCAGTATGTATTTGATATTTTATAAATACACATTTTTATGTATGACTTTTTAAAGGAAAAAGTCATATATAAAGAGTAGCCAGGTTTAAAAAATGGGGAAATGACTTTAAAGAAAACCTGCCTTGGGGGGAAATTACATTAAAAACCAACACCAAGGAAATGTACATTAAAAGGATATGCCCAGGAGGATTATATTAAAAATGCCATATATCAGGGCAAGCTGCATGCAAAAAATCCATCTACAAGGGAAAGAAGTGAATGCATTAGTGGAGCTTTTAAAAATGTTTTAGAGAACCCAGAACAATGAATTGGAATTCTGGCTTTCTAAAGTGAACAGATACCACGGGGAATAGAGTAACCTACAGTTCCCACTGTACACAAGGTATGCACACAGAAACTGTCAACCTTACCAGCTGGACCAGACAGGAAACATGACCAGATGAGCTAATTCTACTTTATCGTAAGGCTGCATTAACAGAATGTGGCAAGTCTGAGAGTACAATTCTCCCCCCATGTCCTTTACACCCTGAGAAATTAGGGAGGTCTCCTCTAAGCCTCTTGCCCTGCACACTATTCAGCTACGGACTATGCTGTCTCTTATCTAGGCAGTGCCTCTGGGCCCAGTCTCCCAAGGTCATTTCCACTACAGAAACCAGTGGACTGAGTTGAGGTGTTGCTTAACATACACAGCTGTACCAGTTTAGGACACTTAGTGTACTAAGAACAGACAAGAACTGTCTTTCATGGTTCTTTGTATCTTTGCTGGGCGACATTCTTCATTCTAGGGCTTTTCGGCATTTCCTCAGGAGAACTAATTAGACTTCAGTCAAGTAGCTAAAGTAGAGTGACTAAAAGCAGGAATGCTAAACTATGAAGCAGGGAACTAGAACAGAATTTAAGCTGGAAGAGTTCATGTCAGGAATATAATTAATCTGTCTTCTCCAAGTAAGCCTAATTGAATTCAAAAGGGATGAGTTCCCAGGCAAGTCAATTGCCTTGTAATCTTAGAGCAGCTTTGGATGATAAATATGGAATACCACATTATTAGAGAAGGAAGTAAATAGGACAGAGGCTTCTTAAGAAGAAAAAAGTTGTGGCCATTGTGTTCTGATCCTTCATTGTGCAGAAAGGATTGCCTGAAGATGTCACAGAGTTGCATCAACAAAAACAGCAACAAGCTCGTCAAAATGAGGAAGAAACTCTAAACCACCATGAAAAGAAATCCTAACCTTGAGAATGAGTTGTCAACCTTTATCTTTCTGCTTAATACTAATCATGGAATGCTTTGAAGGAACATTACACAGGCAATGGGTTGACAACATGATCTTGCAGCACCCTTAACTTAAAGAGAGTTGTTACTTTTGATAAAAGTGAAATGTAAGTACTCAATAATCAGTGAGGTCCAGCAGGAATCTGTCTTGGGGCCAGTGTTCCTCAACATTTTTATTAATGACCTGAGTAGCAGGATTGATGGGCTGGTTATAATATTTGCTGATGACACAAAATTGGAAGGTCTGTGTAATGGAATGGAATTATGAAGGGAGATAAGCATTTTCTTAGCTCGCCACAGGAGCGTGGGAACTACAAGAGGATGAGACTGGCACCTCCCTGAGGAATTCACACTGTTGTGGTTGGCTCACTTGGGACCTGGGGTTTCAGTCTGGGAAGATTCTTGCTAGAGGTTGTAGCTAATAAACATAGTGATAATAAACTGTTTTTGCATTGTCTCTTGGAGTTTCTTGGGCTAGGCCTGACAATCTGGCCAATACCCAGGAAGACAAAATTAGAGTGTAATTTAAGCTGGACAGATTGAAAGACTGATCTAAGAGAAACAAGATGTTCTTTAACAGGAAAAAAAATGTAAAGTATTACATTTAGGGAGGAAAAATATAGGGCACACATACAAGATGGGGAATTTATTGGTCGGAGGCAAGCAGTACATCAAGCAAGGACTTGGGTATGATCATTGATAACAAACTGAATGTAAGTAGTGTGAGCTGCTAGAAGGTCTAATCACTCTGGATTGCTTCACAAGAAGTATTGTATTAAAGATACATGAATTTCTATTCTCTTCTACTCTATACTGGACACCTGGAGTCCTGTGCGTGATTCTGGGTACCACAGGTTAGAGAGGGTTCAGAGCAGCTTAACAAAGCTTATACAGGAATTTGAGAACATGCCATGTGAAGATTGGCTGAAGAAACTTAGGTTGTTCAGGCCTGGACACAGATTCAGGTCTTAAGGGACTTCCAGAACCCTTGTAGAATGGGAGTCGTGCATATCTCTGGTGAGATGCTGTTCCATAGGGAGGGGGCTGTGATAGATTAGGCATGCTTCCTTGGTCCCACAAGATGACATTTATTTGAGAAAAGCTGGAGTGCACTAGGCAGGTTGAGATGAGTTGGGTATCATTGACACACTGATTATATTGAATCCCTAACCGACAAATGACTTCCCCCAGCAGTTTTATGTAGAAGTTAAACAGGAGGGGTGAGAGTGTAGAAACCTGAAGTACTCTACAAGGGATGAGCCACGGGCATGATCTCTCCCATCCGGTCAACACCAACTGGAACCAACCACTTAGCAAGGAGGTGAACCACGGCAACACAGTGTCCGCCACTTCCAGCCCCTGTAGACAGTCTGGAAGGGTCCCATGGTTGATGGTACTGAAAGCTGCTGAGAGATCTAAAAAGCACAAGGATGGATGTGTCACCCCCATTCCTACTCTGACAAGCACAACTAATTTTATCTCCATACTCTACCTATTGTTGAGACGAAGATGCAACATGATCTACCAGTTGGGTGTTCTGCATTGCTTTCATCCTTGACTTGGCATTTCTGGACATGCAACTGCTTCACTTCACTTTTAGATGGTGAGGGAGGGAAGAGTGCTACATTACTTTGCATTTACAATCAAAAATACAAAATCTTGCATACATATGTGCCTTTGTGCTGCTATCATATATATGCCCATCATCATCACATTCAATCATCTGATTTAAACCTCTGCACAACCTTGCTTGTGAACACTGCAAGGTGGATATTCTGTAGCTATATGAACATGTGTCAGAGTGCTGCCCCACATCTTTCTTCTTCTGACGTTCTCTGCCTGATCAGGAATCCTGAAAAAGAGTAGTCATCTGCTCAACATGGTGTGCTATGAATGCACAAGAGCTTTTCCTCTAGTTATACCCAAATGTGTGAATCTTTGCTTTGAGGGCAATTAAATTGAAGCACCCCTTTGATGACCAAATAATAAACATGAATACCTTTCCTAATTATTATTTCTGCTTGTATTTAAATACTCCTATGTTTATGGAAAACGTGTATGGTATGTTACACATGTATATTTTCTTTCTGATGATGATGTCTAAATGTGTTGAACTACATCTTACACAGTCCTCAACCTGGATACAATAGGAATTGTAGTCCAACAATATTTTTGCCTGCCTTATACTGTAATAGACTTCTGGGAATGTGTTCTTAGGAAACATCAAAATAATCTAAAGGTTAAATGTGAGTTTTCATAATGTTTGACCCATGCCTATATTGTAACTCTTTTCCAACTGAAGAATATTAGAATATGGCTTCTTTTTTGCTCTAATTAAAACATTTCCCAGGGAGCAGGAAAGCAAGAATGGGATTTTTTCCCGCTCTAATGGGCTGCTGGTAGAAAGAAAAAAAGGGGGTGTTGAATCTTTATATGATTACTGGGAACAATGATTACATCGTTTTAATTTGGGTAAGGTCAGTGGAGGGTGCCTTTAGCAGCAGTTGCAATTTAGCTTACTCAGGCTTCAGAGTGAGTACAAAGCAAGTCACATTTGAACCAAGGAGAGTTTGAAATAAAAGCCTTGCAATCAGAGAGACAAAAAAGGCAGTGATAATTCAGCCCTTGGAAAGAAAGTCCCACGGTTCAAAAGACACCAGCGGGAGTGGGGATAAGCATCTTCCGATTATCTTTCGAATGAGACATCCACCACTTTGAAAATGTGGAGCTGGGCTTAAGAAAACAACTGTATTTTTACATCAACAACCTGGCGCATGTCACTGATGCCACCACTGCTGACTGAAGAGAAAGGAACTGCAGATGAAATTGTATTGCTTCGGTAGTTTCAGAAGAGTGGTGTTCTTCCACAGAACTTGTCAAGTCAAGGTGCAAATGAAAGGAGGATGAAAGATTAGCTAATTTAAGGATGTGTCTGGGCCTGCATTTCCTCAGCTTTTCAGCCTTAATTCTGACTTATTTCCACATCAGTTGACATTTAAGAACAAAAACGCTAAATCCTGCAAAAAAATGTTCATCTTTATGCTGCTATCCTAAATATACTATTTTTCCTAATATACATATTTTGGGGGCAAGTGATTTCTCCTAATATCTGGACTTCTTTGTGCACGCTTTTAAAGTGGTAAACAACATTGCACCGTTAAGGATAAGTGCTGCTATTTGCATGCAAGTGCATTCTAGTTAACTCTGAAGTTTGAGAAGTACAAATTGGATAAATTCACATTTTAATGAGATGTGAATAAAATCCTTTCCCATTTCTGATGAAGAGTGAGAACAAAGAAAGGACCAGAAATAAATGTTTCCTAGCTAACACAAAATGTGAGAAACAGTGTTTTGAATCAGGAAACCTCTCTTAAATTTTATCTCTGGAGTTAATGCAAGCCATTGTCCCCTCGGTCTGGGGTTGTATATTTATTTACATGGAAACTTTGACCATAAAACTGTTTTGTATTTTGGAATGGTAATGAAGTTCAAATGTTCAAAAGGCTGAAAATCTATTAAAACACACAGGCACACACGGCTGATGTAGTATCAATCCAATTCAGGTAAAAAGAGACCAAAAACCGGCTTAATCCTCTCCCCAGCCCAATTAAAAAAAAGGTTTTTGAAACCCAAGAAAGCAAACATTTCCTGCCTTTGTATTTCAGAAAGAGTCAAAGAGGGTACCAGGTGGCCTCCCTGGGAATAGCATTTCAGAAGAGGGGAGGCATCATTGATAATGCTTCTTCTCACACTCTCTCTGTAGGTCTTACCTGCCGTATCTTAGGTGGTCAGGTGATGAACTCAATAAATGAACAAGTCATCCTGGGCACATCATTGAGATAAGTTGGGTGGTCTTAAAGTTGTTGGCAAGGGGTGTGTGTGTGTGTGTGTGTAGGATCCCAGACCCACCCTGACTTCCTCCTTGGCTGTAGCCACTATCCCTGGAAGGCTAACTATTGCTATCGATGTTTACGTATGAAAATGTCTCAGTGTCCTGGTTATATAGGAATAAGCTGCTGTAAAGGAGTTTTAAAAGTTTAAAAAGTGGAAAGAAGTAGGCAGAAAGAAAACTGGATATTTTACAGCAGTCAAGAGGAGCATCAGTTCTATGATTTATTGGACTGTTGGGCCTGATGTACTTTTGGCAACTGTCATTGGTGCCCTGGCATTGGAAAAATAGGAAGGTTATTGAAGATTTCTTTTTAAAAGGTGGATTAATATTTTCTATGCAAGTAAAGTGTTCTTACTTTAGGGCATTTATTTAGTCAAATGAAGCAAGAAAGGAATGAGGTAATAAAACTATTTGTCATTTGCGTGTTTTAAGTGAAGGAAAAGACCAAAACCAGAAATTATGAATTTCTCTAATATTGCAAATGCATTTTACTACTAAAATAAAAACTCTTGGAAATGTTTAAGATAACATTTCCAAGGCCACTGGTTTTTAGCTTCTGCCAAAGATGTTTGTGTTTGCCATACAGAAAGTGTGTTGCATAATGTGTTTAAAAAAAATCTCGAAAGGATTGGAAGCAAATACGTCAAAACATTCAAAAAATGTAAACATAAAATTTGAACTGAAATTGCAGATATTTTTATTAGGAATCATTCCAGTAAACATAAATGAAAAGTATCACAGTTTACTAAGATATATGTTGACAGCTGCAAGAACAAGTTGGGCACAACATTGGAAAAGTAAAATATTGCCAACGATATAAGATTGGGAGAACAAAATTGAGAATATGCAGCAATGGCAAAATATATACATAATAGGAAGCAGGAATGGCTCCCTTATTTGTGACACATTATATAGCAAGAAAAATTCAGACATTTGGAATATGCTTTTTAGGAAAAGAGTGAAGAGACCAATTAAAAACAAGAGATGAAATGACTTAAACAGATACCGCCAATGTTTAATGTTCAAAGTACAGTGGAGATATTTAGATAGTGGCTACTGGTTAGGGAAATAAATGGAAGTGAAGAGGAGAATTTATTCCCAAAAGGTTTCCCCCCCCATGATGTTTTTATTTATGTTTTATTAGTAGTTCCTTATCTTCTACTTTGTTTTTTGTATATTTATTCTTGTATGATTTCTGTTTAAATAATCGGTCAAAGCTTATGCAATAAATGAGAAGAAAAGTCTGTTGGGGAAAAATTGGTTAAATGTGTTTTGAGACTTTGTAAAATAGTGCTACCTTAGCAAGGACACTGGAGCCAAACAAAAATGGATTCTACCTCCAGAGTTTCCTGCTTGCAAATGTTGTTTTTCTCTTATCCACATTAACTGAAATGGGAAAAAGAATGGTACGTCAGTGCAAGGTATCTTGACTAAATTATATTCCTCAACATTTGTGGCTGTGTAGTAAATTGTGTGGGATTTTCTGATACAGTGTAGGAATAGACATCAATCAGTAAGCTTCTCATGTGCCTTAATGCATCTCCTAGTCATGCATATTTTTTCATGGTAATAGAGTTTTGCCTCTGTGTCTCTGATACCTTTTCTAAAAAATGTCATATGCTCGACTGTACTTCTGTTATGTTTATCAAGTTCAAGAGTGAACCAAAACTGATGATAGGGTTGTGACACTATTTAAAGCAGGTGTGAGAACTTGTATTGTTGAATGCCAATTTGGATCAATCCCTACTAGCATGGCCAGTGGTCAGGAATGAAAGTGATTTGGAACCAATGTCAGCTGGAAGGCCACAGGTTGTCTAGCTGTGGTTTGGAGCATGGAGTATAATGAAGGTATTATGTTCTATTGTAAATTTTTCATGTCTAAAAGGGACAAAACCAATATTGATCTTGACTTAGCATGGATATAGACATGCTTCCAAATATGTAGATCAATGTGCAAGCCCCTTCAGTGAGGATTTGTGACATCCCATATTTTCTTTTGATGTTTATCTTTCATTTAACAAAAGACATTGTCTGGGTTTCACATGCTGAATTAAGCCATTGTATGTTCTAACTATAGTTTTATGTATATGGGACATTTCTGGAATTTAGGCAGATATCTCATGATTGGGAAATTAACACAGAATAGCCAAGAATTATCCAGACAGCTCTAAAGTTAGATGTTCATAAAATCTTATTATGGTAATAAGAGCAGCACGCTTACTGTGTCTGCAGGTAGCCAGCCTGCAGCCCTGTTCAAGGTGAGTCATTCTCTGCTGGGGAGGGAGAGGTGACAAGAATATCTTCAGAGTTACTGTGAGGAATATTCTAGTTACCTGACAGATAAAGTAGCTCAGTTCTGCTTGGAGATGGACTTTGACTATGTGAGTTGACTGAGCACTGTCTTGTCCTCTTATCTGGGAAGTGGTTAACCATAACTCTTGAAGAATTGGACAGGATCCTTGGAGCCAATGACCTAGCCACCTGTCCTTTAGATTCATACCCATCATAGTTAAGGCTGCCTAGGAGGAGGCAAGAGATTGGGTCAATATTGTGGTGAATTCATCTTTGAATGACATGGCGGTTCTATTTGCCTTGAAGTTGTTGGTAATAAACCCCTCTTTCCTCAAAATGCCATTGCTGGACCCAACAGTGCTGGACAACTCTTGTCCAGTCTCCAACTTTAAGGAAGGTTTAAAAAAGATGGTCAGATTGCAGCTTCAGAGGGGCCTGGAGCAAGCAGATTATCTGGACCCTTTTTACAGTTGGGTTTCAGGCCACAAAATAGCATGGAGACAGCATTGATTGTGCTTGTTGATGACCTCTGGCAGAATTTGGATGGTTGTGGTGCAACTGTGCTGGTTCTCCTTGATCTCTCAGTAGCTTTTGGTCCTGGTGTCCTTCTGGACTGACGGATTAGAAGTGGAAGTGATTTCAGTTATTTCTCTGCAGCTGGTAGGGGGAGAGATCAGGACAGTGGCCCCTGACTTGCAGGATGCTACAAGTTCCTCACCTCTCCTAGGTGAGCTCATCCATCAACATGGAGTCAGATGACATCAATATTCTAATGATACCCAGTTGCTTAGCAAAATCGGAAGTTAACTGAAGTATGTTATCAAGGCCCTGTCCCAGTGCTTGCAGGTTATTAGGGTCTGGATGGGGAAGTTCAGGCTTAAATTCACCCCTGACAAGAAAGAGTGGCTCTGTGTTCCTGGTTCTTCCAATACCATGGATTTTCCACCTTTGTTCTGAATAGGGTTACACTTCCCCAGACAGAACTGGTGTACAATTTGGAGGTCCTCTTGAATTTGCAGCTCCTGCTTGAAGAACAGATGGCCTCTGTAGCCCAGGGGGCCTTTGCCCACATTCCTTTGATAAGCCAGTTACACCCTTTGCTGTACTGGTCACTCATGCTTTAGTGACCTTGTGTGCACAATGTGTTTGTTCTACATGGGGCTACCCTTCAAGACCATCTCGGTATGCCCATATATCACTACACTATGTGACCTATAAAGCCCTTCATGGCATAGGGGTTGGTTATCTGAGGGTCTGCCTTTCTTCCATTGTCTCTGTCCATCCAGTAAGATCTAGCTGAATGGGCATGATCCAAGTCCTGCCTTTAAAACAATGTCATCTGATAGGACCTAAGAAGCATGTCTTCTCTGTCACAGCACCTATTCTCTGGAACAGTATCCTCCTGGAGGTTTGATGTCCTTAAATGGGTCTAGAAGACTTGGCTTTTTTTCCAGGTGCTGGGTAAATGAGTATATGTCTACTCAGGGAATTTTATTAATGTGTTGAATATATTACTCCCTGGGTTATTACCTTATTTTTGTGTTTATTGTATGAGATGCATTTTTAACTTGCATTTCACCCAGAGTCGTTATGAGTTGGGTGGTCTTAAAATTTGTTTTATAAATAAATGAATAAATAAAATAACATTTTTGTATTTACAGTATTAAGGCTATACAAAGTTTCAGTTCAGAGGTCCAATTCAAGGCTGATTTGATTGAATCACCAAACTGACCTTCTAAATCAAATCACTGAACTGAATCCAATGCCTCCAAATTGATTTGGAAGGGCTTTGGCACATGTGCGAAAGCCCTTTTTATCAAATCAGTTCAGGAAATTGAAGCATTGAATCTAATCAACTCAATTTCCTGAATTGGATCAGATCAACGATGCAAATCAAATTGATTCAAATCAGATCAGAGCTTATTTGGGCAATCCTAATATCAGTAGTTTCTGTAACACACTGTAAGTTGGGAGATTTCTATCTCCATGATATTGTTTCATTGCTTGCATAGAAGAGATTTGTCTCTCCTCCTTCTCCCCACACCTGGATGGACCAGTGTTTAATTTTCTACATTGAAAATAAGCTGTAAATCTGGAGATTTGGGAGCTATAGCTCAGATCCTTTCCCTTGACTGGGAAATAACCTTTCCTCCCAGGGTTAAAAGCATGTGTGCACAAGCATTTGAAATGCCCATTTGAACTCTCAAGTTGAGTTCCGATGGGATAAAATCGACACAAGCTTGCTTAACTCTATTGATAGACAGATTGGTTTTCTGGCTGGCTGGCAATGGAGCTAGGCCACTGAACTGGCTGTTGGGGCTGGTTTTGCAAACATTTAAATAACAGCTTTAAATAACAGTTCTGCAGTACAATTGGCCAATTGTACTGCAGAATGGTTGAGCAACTGTTGGGCATCTGTGTACTGGATGCTTGAGCTCCCCACAGATCTGAGATAGCAGAAAAACAGATCAGTGAACTGTTTAGCAGTCATGTGCAATGAAGACGTGGTTAGAATTTGATTTCTGAAATCCACTTCAGATAGTGGATTTATAAGCCCTCATTTTCCTTAAAAAAAACAACACAAAAAACAGCCCCAATAATATATAGCTGGAATGCCCCTTTGTGCACTTACTCCCCAACAGCTAGTTTCACTCAAGTCACAAGGGTATATGCATTATTCTGGTTTGTGTAAAAACCCACAGTGATTTAGAACTCACATGATCTGCTAGAACAAAACCACCTTTTAGCCTAGCATAGTGAATGAAACCAGTAATAGGGAAGGCCATGCTAGATGGGACATTTTTGAAGCCTGGTAATCTGGACGGAGTGGATTAGACTCCAACTTGAAGACTAGAGGCTTTCTTGGTTAAGTTGTAAGACTGCAAGTAGGGGTTCTGGCTTCAGTCCCCCCTGAAGCTTACTCAATGGAACTCTCTTCCCATTTGCAGGGTTATGTAAATTCTCCCACCATTTTTTCAGCATGCACTAAGGCTCTGCTTTAGGCCTTGGCATCTATTTCAACACATAGATAAATCTCCCCACAACTCAAACCCTGGTTAAGATTCATATTTCTTCTTGCATTCTTCATGATGCTGTTCCTCGCTGAGTACAGTAAGAACTGGTTTCTATGTTGGATTAAGACATGGTTGTCTAACCAGTGGTTCTTGAATGGGCATGGTTTATGAACTTACCATGATATGCAAATTGCAATTCAGGATTCAAAGGCAGGGAGAATGGGTACCAAGTTTAAATGAAATTGTGTTGCAGGGGAAAAAAAACAAAACCCTAAGCCATGTAACCACTGAGGTTCCAAAGGAGTAATTTCCATCCACATATGCTATTCTTTCTCTCTTGTTAGATGAACAGAATCCTGTCGCTATGTGAATTTGGCAATTCATTTCCTGTTAAGTTCAAGCTTTGCAAAATCGAAAAACTATGGAGGCTGAAATACAATTTGGGAATAATTCTGTCAAATTAGAAATGGTCTACCTGGGATTTGAAATAAACAATGGGCAGAACATGCAGACATGGCTCAGTGCAATGTTCCAGGTACATTTGCAAAGCAAACGAGCTAAAAAAAACTTACCGAGTTACAAATGCAATGCATTCAGAAGGAATGGGTGGGTGTGTTTGAAACTAGAGGCAGATTAGGATGGACGTCTGAATGCCTTGGATAGGCTGAAACTTCTTCTATTGACAAATTAAACACATTTGCCATGTACTTGCTGGAGAATGCATTGCTATTGATTCCCAGAACTGAAGCTTTACCCACTTTTCTCTAAAACGTAACAAGCCCCAAGAGGAATTAGTTCACAACAACAACAGAAGAATTCTTTGCCTGCAGTCAGAGCTCAAGAGAAGCAAAGGCAGGTGTCTGGATGGGAAGCATTTTATTGTAATTAGACAGAGCATTCTCTCTTTTTAAATTTTATTATGGATATTTAATCATCCTAAACCTAATTCTCTGCCTGTGCATTGGGGCCTTTGGATGATTCAGATCTCACCATTTGCTGCAGAGTTGCAATTTGCTGTCAGTTTTTTTAACAATGGGCTATAAAAATGTGTGTCCCTTCAGGCAGCCAGAGTCTAGACACTAGCACTGTTGAAAAATGCACAACTGAAGCATGGCCCTGATGCTTTTCCTCTGACTCCAGTGTCTTAAATCTAGGGCTGAGCTCCATAAGTAACCCAAGGGGCAGGTGGAGAAAGAAAAGTTCTTACAGGGATCAAGAAAAGAGAACAACACTGGGGTTGCACATTAATATGATGCTGAATATTTCTTCTCCTTTTCCAGCCACTTGATTTAAAAAAAACAATCTGTTTTGAAATGTGGGGTTTTGTGCCTAGCGTGCACACGAGGTTGCTGAGTGCCCTTCTTGGCCACTAATTCTCCACCAAATCTGCAAGCTGAAGAACTGGGTGGTTGATTTCTTTTTCCTCAACTTCTCCAGGAGGTGGAGAAATTCTCTACCACTGTATTCCAGGAGCCATGATTAGGGGCCAAACCTGAACCCTCACATGGGTAGACAAGATTAAGGAAGCAAGAACGACACAGATTTCAGCAAGGCATCTTTAGTGCTTATCTGGGATAAATATGAAATCTTGGAAATTGGAAGAAGAATTTCCCAGCCTTCATTACAGTGAACAAATTAAAGCAGAGTCTCTTTGATTTTAAATACTTTTATCCACCTTTCTTGCCACCTGGGCTGAGTAGCCATTTATGAGATAAGTGCCAGCTGACTCCTCCACTACCTCTGGATTGTTTAGGTCTACTCTCCCTTTTATTTTTTCCTAAGGCTCCCTACAATTTCTCACACCAGTAGCTTATGGTACATCCTGTTGTGTGGAGAAGCTAGGGTGTTCTTCGTGGTGACCCCATTGTTTTGGAATTCCTCCTCCTAATGTTTGGTCTGTCTTTTTTCCATCTCCTTTATTCTTTTTCAATCTGAAAATATATTCATTTACTCTAGCCTTTCCTCCATAACAGGTTTATGACATTTATTTTTTGATATTGTATTTATATATGTTTGGTGTGTATTTGTTTTAAATTATGTTTGCCATTTTGTTTTGAATGGTTATGGTTACTGATTGTCATTTTTGTTAACTTCTATGAGCTAGCTTTGCCAGAAGCAGTGGGTATACAAATCTGATAAATAGCTAAGCGGCCTAAAGAGACCCATAGGAACATCTTCCCGAGATAAACATCTATGAGAAGGTCCATGAATATTGTTTCTCCTTTGGAAGAATTTCTAAAGAAAATTCTTATTCATGAAATTGAATAAGAACCAGTGGTGGTGGTGGTGGTGGTGAACAAATTTACTTGGCACTAAGCTGAAGAACATATTTTAATTTTATATTCCTTCCTTCAGTGATTTGTAGCCTCTCTGACTTCCACATTCCATTCATCTTGGCTGTAAAGCTGCCCAGTGGAGATTCCTGGGCATCAGGCACAGGTTCTTCCCTGTTCACAAGTCCCCCATCCAATTATTTCAGGTTGCTGGCAGTATCTTGAAGCCAATACTACTTACAAGTGGATTCACTTATTGTGCTAAGCTACAATGAAGTAGCTTGGTTTTGACTTAGCATGCTGTGTGATCCCAGCCATTGTGTTTCATAGATCATTGTATAACCAGCCATTGAAGATTATGCAATAAGTGATGTGTAAGTAAATCATGGGGGGACCCAATGAATGAACTGGAGGTTTGCTGGGCACATTTACTGGAGGAGCCATTCTAGATTCACCTAATCACAATGAAGCATAGTAGGCCATCCAAATCTGAAACATTGCCTAATCTACAGAAATGCTAAGCATGCAGCAATACACTTTGTCAGCCATTGGAAATGCTCTATTTTTTTCTCACCTTCCATTACAGTTCCTTTATACACTCTGTCCCAGCAGGAAAGTCAAAATTTCCCTTCAAAATTTTGTTTGGTGGAAAGATCTATTGATGTTCCTCTTTTAATGGAAGAAATTCTCCTTTTTGTGATGACTTGTTAAAAAGCTCTCCTGCCTGACTTGGTTTTTATTTGGAAGGTTCCAAGTTTGGAGTTGTTTCTGAGAAGCTTTTTAAAGTCTTGGCTTTCATCACCATTCTTGCTTTTTTCCACAGTTTGATTTTGGAAATTTTGAGACTCAAAAAGCAAAGTGCTGTCACCTATGTGTTTTGTAAAATTAATGAAAGACTGTCAGGAGAGTTCAATTTTTTTTTTCTTTTTAAAAAATGGTTTGCTTTTGCTACACAGAAGAGGGGCTTGGAAATCCCACTGTTTACTTATAGTTTTGTAAAGTGAAATGTCAGAAACAAAGATACTGATCTTGGGATTCTTAGCTTTTAACCATGGAAAAAAACGGTACTGTTTACTGAGGACTGAAGATACCCCTGTTATAAAATGTGTTTGAAAAATCTGTCCCTGAACGATTGAAATATCTTGTTTCCTAGATGTGTCTTTTAGGCAGCAAATAAGTAAAATATTTTGTTCTTAATCTTAATACCCCCTGAAATCAGTGACCAAAAAATATTTTTATACCATCGTCTTCTCTTATCCTCTATATTTGTTTCCACCCATCCACCCAACAACACCGTTCATAACTTGAAGAACAAATTTCACTCTATTTCTATAGGCAGGGAATTTATAAAGTTCAATGTAAAAATATTATTTTCTTGTTAAATTCAGTCTGATGGAAAAGTATTGACTTTGATTTTTTTTCAAAGAGGAAAAACGTACCAGAGTTTCACACAAATGGAGTGTAAGCTAAGTACAAATGATGATGATAATGATGATGATGATGATGATGATGATGATGATGATTCCAATCATAATCTCTGTTGCCTCCTGGTTTCCCTTGTTTTAATTAAATAACAATCATGAAGCTTTATTGATGCTAGGATATTAATTTAAGATATTATTTTTAATTTGTTTTGTGCTGAACATAAGGACACATAATAAAAATCCAAGGGAATAATTCTTGAGGGAATTTGTCCAATGGAGTCTTTTCAGATCAGGAAATAGAAATGTTAGTGAGGCTGCAAAGGGATGGAAGGGTACATAACAAAACTCATCATCTTCATCAACTCCTGTCCAGGATTCTGTAGCTTCTCATGTTCCAAATAAATCCCCCGAAAAGGACAGGTAGCAGAATGAAGAAGGGGAAAGCAAGGAGAGAAAAGGCATGAGGAAATGGGTCTCAAGGATATTATTCACACTGGGAAGCAGAAGCAGCCAGGGAAGCTGCTGAGTGATGGAGAATTGTGCAACAGACCAAGAACTGTGATCATAGCAACAAGCGAATGGGGTATACATATGGAAGCCTCTGATCAGAAGAAAACTTCCATGAAATTGGAGGACAGATTTTGGAGTTCATGTTTCTTCCTCCACATCCTTCTTGAAAATTTAACCTATGTTTAAAACCAAAGAGTGATTCACATTCTAACCAAATGGACATTCCTTTGTTATTAGTTAAGAGAACAGCCTCTTCAGCAGTTCACACAGGAGCTATACATAAGGGCCTGCAAAAGGAACCAAGGAGGTAAACTGAATTCTGAAGGGGGAAAGCAATCCAAATGCTCAGTTTTCTGTGACTTTATCTCACCTTCTTTCTACACATCTTGGTTAAAAAACACTACAACCCCCACCTTGGAAGCATCTTGCTTTCTATAGAGGTGGCGTGGCTAAGAACATATCACCTAGTTTGCTAGACGCATGAAGACATTAATTTAGAAAATGAAATTCTTCGCTTTAAATGAAACCAAATGATGAACATTTCAGTATTTGCAGGTATTTCATAGGGGTTTCAAATTACGGGTGTTCAAGCTACAAGCAGCAGAGAAGTGCAGCCGTGTCCACTGGGTATATATGCAAACATTAGATAAATTATTGGTTGCACATTCATTGTCAAGAAAGAAGGTTCTTATGCACGTATGATTTTTTCCTTGTGACTCATAACCCTGGTGGGCTCTTGCACATATGAAGGATCCCTACTTGCATACAATAGTGTTCTTCTGCTGTTGATGCTGTACTAGGTATTACTGGGTGAGCTATACAGTACATCATGTATCCAGTTTGGGCTTGCAAGTTGCATATTGATTTCCCTTCATGCATTTTGTGTGTTTGTGTTGGATTCATCTGTATGCAGTTCCATTGCACAACACTTCATAAATGCAAATAGTTCTTATTTGCAACGGTTGTATTCCACACCGCTGAAAGCCATGCTCTGCTTGCAGAATTTGTCTTCTTTGGGAAGGAACACCTGCATCATGCTGCCCATCCAACAACTAAACTCTGTGTGGAAGGCACAATATATATTTTAGGTTGAAAGTCCCTTAATCACTCAAAATCTGTTGATTCACTTGGAGGGATCCATTCAAGCTGAATTATTAATTTTACAAGAGGGGTGCGTGTGTATATGCAAAAGTCAATCAGATCAACACATCTAGTCAAAGGCACCTGATTCTGATTGATTCTGAGCTTCACCGATAAGGGTGATTCAGTTAAATAACTTTCAAAATGATTGTTGCAACTTTACTTGAAGTGTTAGTGTTTGCAAGTATGTATTTTTGTGGGAGGACATACTGCAAAGGATGAGATGGGTTGCTCTGTGAGAAAGATAACCTCTAAAGGCTCTAGCTAAATCCAGAAGCATGTTTATAGCAACACAGTTTTAATAAGGCATTCCTCAAAGGTTAAACTGAGACAGCAACTTACAAAGGAAAGACAACACAAATTAGGACCGTTCTTGATAAATAATAGTTAGTATGTGAGTATACTTAAGTGATTGTGGATTGCAACATAATGTCCTCTTCACTCATATCTGTGACATCTGAGGCATATCCACTTCCAAATTTAACCAGTAAGTCAAGCTGTTAGATTCCTTTTTCATCGATTTCAGAGGTAGCTGAGGCATCACCACTTGTTTGAATAACTGATCAATCTCAACCTGAACACACAGGAATACAGATATAAAGTTGTACCTACTGAAAAAGACAAGCTCCTTCTCCAGTTTTATTTGAATCTTTTTAAGAACCAATCTGGCTGGTGGTTTAAATCTTATGCATACTTAAAAAAACCCAATGCGTATTATGCTTCCAAGAAGGAGAATTACAGTCTGGCAGGACAACCGGTATATTTTTAGGCCTCTGGTCCATACATGGGACGGTGTGGTTGAGAAAGTAGAGTTTATAAAACTTTAAATTGCAGTGGCAGGTGGTATAGAGGCCAAGAAAGCTTCTAAGGGATAATGGGACTCAGACCATTTACTGTAAGTAGAAAGGTAATACAGAAAACCCCAGAGCTCTGTTGGAAGCAGAAGACTTGCTGTTAATGAAAATCTTCCATTGCTTCTTGGCATCCTACTGAGTAGAAGTATTTTATTTTCAAAGGAGGAAAGTTTATGGCGTTCATTTGGGGGGAGGACTTTGAATTACAAGCATATCATTTTATTGGGGACAAGCCTTTGAAGCATAATAGGAAAAAATATGGTAGCCTGGTTGGCCTATGTCATACAAGATCCAGAATTACCCTTGCTGGCTTTAACTTCCATTTGATGTTTCTGCAAATTATTTAGACTCCTGATTCTTCTGTGTAAACAGCATGAGATGCAATTGCTGTCAAGACACGCCAGGTTGTGGAAGCAGTGCAGTACCAGCTGGAAGCTGCTCACGGCTTCTTAGTAATTTTACGATGCTAATCAGAACTGAATTTGAACATGGAAGTTCAAAGCTGTTAAGAGGCACCATATGAGAATTCATTCATATACAGGATATTTTTGAACAGGGTTTCTCCTGGGAGCAGAGAGTGCAGCATCTGAACTGCATGGGGGAAACAATAATAAAAAGACAGAGCTGAACAAGGTATCTTTATCTGGATATTTGACATGCAATGTGAGAATTTAAAAAAAACAACAACATCCTATTATGTTTACAAGGAGATGGAAGTAGGAAGCTTTAGGGAAGAGAAAAACCTGCTTTAATGGCAAATGAGCATAAGCTGGACTTGATGAACGAGTGTGTTCAGCAACTCTCTCTTGCCTACCTCAGCCAAGGGGGAAAGTATTCATCTAATTCTAGTAAGCTTTCAGTTGTACTGGATGGCACAGATAGCAAGCACTGAAAATACCCTTAAGAAGGGAGTTGGACAAAGAAAGAGACTCAATAATGCAACTTTGAAGTTACAGAACAGGAAGGAAAACAGCCTAGGCCTTCAGTAAGAAGAAATTCATGTTGTCAAATGGGGATTGGTATAGTGGTTAAGGCATCAAGTTAGAAACTGGGAGACTGAGTTCTAGTCCTGCCTTGGGCATGAAGCCAGGTGGGTGACCTTGGGCAGCCACTCTCTCTCTCTTCTCTAGAAAGAAGAAGGCAATGGCAAACCACTTCTGAAATCTTGCCAAGAAAACTGCAGAGACTTGTCCAGGCAGTCACCAGGAGTCAACACTGACTCAAAGGCATAAATAAATAAATAAAAATGAAAATAAAATGGAAATACTGGAAAAATAGGAAGGGGAACCATCAATGTGTAAATGGTCTGAAATGGGAAAATCTCATCCTGTAATTTCCTAAAGTCTGGTTGCCCCTTTCAGATGATGCAAGGAAGGTGGTAGCTACCAGAGGAGAAAGTCTTTTCAGGATTTGTGCCCCAGTTTGGAATGCTCTCATTATTTTATTGCTTATTATCTTATTTCTCTACTGTTGTTGTTTTTCCCCACTTATGATTTTAACTGATTTGTACATTGCTTAGAATCAAAGCATTGGCTTTGATGGCTTAGAAGTACAATAAACAGCTAAGTTAAATCCAGTCATTCAGAGCATTTTGCCAGGGCCTGCAAACCTACTAATCAGGCTACATTTGTTTCTGGCAATTGTTCTAACCTCCTTTTGACCATCATAGTGCAAGTCCACTGTGTAGCACAGGAAAGTCAGATGCAGTAGGGTGCACTCTGTCTCTTTCATCCTGCTAATATTCAGAAAACATGGGGAGTCAACATCTCAAGCTATCAATTTATAGCCGGCTCAAAAAAGGAGCAGAAAGAGCAAGAAACCATCTTAAAAACTCATCCAAGTTGAGGACCTGTGTTGCCTTCTGCTTTTTACTTACATGCTCTCCCTTGTTTATCCTTGCCAGAGAATTTGGCAGATGGGAGCAGCTGTGGGCACCAGCTATTAGAAAGTAAACCCTGTTAGTATTTCTGGACCTCTGCCTTCTGTCAGCAGAAGATAAACTCAATTCCCAAAAAGAATCCCATAGATAGAGGGGGGAAATATGATCCCAAATTATGCAGAAAAATAAAAATTCTCTTCCAAAATCAGGCCTTAAAGATGACCTTTTAGAATTTAACCTGACATTTGTATGGAGTCTTTCTGAAGTACCATGGTTTAAAAATATAGTTGGTGAATGAATGAATGAATTATTCAATTTACCTGTTATTCAGATTCCAACAGGGAAATTGAGTATCACCTCAAATTAGGCTTGTGTTGCAGGTAAGGCACTACAGGTTCATCTCTTTTCAGATGGATAAAATTATTCCAGCACAAACAATGGTTTTTCAGCATGTTCTCTGCAGCTGGCTGCCAATTTATATGATTTCCCAATCCACAGGTCTCCAATACGATGATGATAATAGCTTGATACCAGTTCAGCTTTCATTCTTTAAATATTTTGCTCTTCCTCCTAAGGGACAACCCTTAGCTGTAGAACAGTTAAAACATCTTCTGCCAATACCAAATTCTACAGAGCAAATACTTGTTCACTTACATTTTATTTCATAAGTTAAGGCCAATTGCTTAATATTTTATGTATCTTAAGGATCTATGTTTTAAAAAATCCATGTACCTGACCACCTAGGAAGGGTTACCTAACTCTTCTTATATACTATCTGTGTCCAGACAACTCCCTGTTGTAAACCATATTTAATCTATGGACCTTTTTTTCACATGGTACCTATTTTAGATGCATCTATCTTGGATCCTTTAGGGCAAAAAAAAAAAAAATGAGAAGATAATGCCTTACCTCTCATCTCCTTAGAAAGATATTCTGAAAGCAAATTCTATGAGCGCTAGTTGAAGTAATGTAGGATAATTTTTCTCCTTGACACTAATTCATAAATAGCATTTAGATGTGTAAAGCCAAGGTGAAAGAGCTAGGACTTTAACAGGCAACTAAAAGACATAAAGATGCCTATCAAATGCCTGGATGGAGACTATCCAAGCCGCTTGTAAACTCTGACAGAATTAAGTAAAGGTAAATATGTATTGCTCCTCCCACAGTTTGATTTAAAAAAAAAACCATGAATATTTCTTGGAGCTCTTTATTTAAAAATAATCAAGTACAGCTGAAGAAGGAAGAGGCAGAAAAATGCAGTTCTTAGTGTAGGTTTGAACAATAAAAAGTCACTTAAATTACTGGGGGAAATATATCTAAAGCAGAGTTTACTGTTCTTATTATTCTGGCATCATCGAAAGCTTTCAAGAAGTCACGGCAGAAAAGTCACACCATGGAAACTGAGCACACAAGTTTTTAGGCTTGAATATAAAGGGCATCAAAGCATTACAGAGACAAATGAGAGCTACAAATTAAATCTGATGAAAAAGCAACAGCATGTTTATGCATGAGACGGGGTGAATGCTTGCTTGTAAACTAGTTCCAAAAATGGGAAGCAAGGAGAAAATTCCAAATTGGTGCTGGTTTGGAAGAAGCAGCAAGATAAAAGATCATCGTTGTACGCTGCCCAGAGTCACTTTGTGTGAGATGAGCAGCTATATAAATGTGACAAATAAATAAATAAATAGATAAATAGCTGAGAAAGCAGAGAAAATTAATCTGGGGACTATGGAAATGAGACAGAAACTCTGAAGATGGCCTCATAGCCTCTTCAGATATCAACTGCTTGATGCTATAAAAAGAATTTGGGTGGAAAAATATATTGTAACAAAAGGAATAAAACAATACACCAAGACCGATGTCACTCAACAGCAACTCCCATCCCCTGTAAACTGTATGTCCAATGATAAGAGAGGCTGAGAGTTGGAGGTCACCAATATCTAGAACAGGAGTTGTTAACATTGTGTGTGTGTGCATGTGTGCCATGGAGCCCTTTGAGAATCTGGTGAAACCTAGTGACCTCAATTATGCTCAAATGTAGTTATCAAAATATGAAAAATAACAAACATAAAAACTATATAGTAATTCTTTTCCCATTTAAGTTCATGGTGCTCCTGAAATCTGTCCATGGGCCTCTACTTAAGAACTCCTGATCCAGAGGACTACAGGTTCCCCACCACTGTACTATTTATTCCTTTTCTGTCTTTGTCTCAGAACAAATGGCAACCATTCCCTCCTGAAAAGAAGCAACCACTGTTTTATGGTAGTTACTGAATCTATTGTAATAGGAAGCTGGATTCTCTACTTGGACTGGAAACCAAGTCCAAGTTACACCAAACACCTGCTGGTACTAGACCTCTTGTTTGAGACTGATTGATTGACTTGAATACTTGAGATACCTAGGTTGAAACCCTAGATTTTCTTTCACTATGTATGACTCTGCATTAATATTTGTTGAAAACATGAATGAGCCTCATGTTGGCTTTGTTTACATGTTATTGCTGCCTACTGCAGCTGCAGAAATCTTGATGACCACTAGATGGGATCAGAGAGACGAAGAAAACTCTAACTTGTTGCTACTGTTCAGAGAGAGAGCAAGAGAAGAGATTTTTGGATGCAAGCCTTCTCCCGGTCTTAGAGAAAGAAGGCTATTAAAATTCAAGGGACTGCAGGGAGTGGTTGAGAATAAGAGTAAGTAGGAGCAGGACTGCCTTGGCTGTTCAGTCAAGCAGCATCTGACAGGTAACATCCAACCTAGTAGATACAAGCAAGCTCACTGCTTATGCCCAGTGTGCTTGCAACTGCCTTCCTCGCATCTGATCTTTCGACTATCTTCTTTTTGTCTGTCTCTTGGATGTGACCATCACCAGAAGAACCCTGAAGATACCTGGGTACACATGATGACTTTCACAAACAATAATTTTCTGTTTCACTTTCTCTGTTTGCTTGCCTTTGTTTATTTTCAGAATAGCTGGCTACCTGTCAAGAAATGTGTACATCTTACAGCTGTAAATAGGACATTAAAATGTGATGTTGTGCCAAAGCAGGACTGATTCAGTCATTGCTTTGACTAGTATCATTAGCACCAGCCTCCATTCTGGGTGCTGCTTATATGAGGACTTTGGCCAAACATGGCCATTGCTGGCAGTTAAAATATAGACAACTGAAGAACACTCATATTGGAGAAAGCTGGTCTTGATTCACAGTGGCTTTCAAAATTTTCCGATAGGACTCTTTACTAAGATTGAATGGCCAGTTTCTCTGCATGGTTTTTTAGTCATTCCTGCCCTTTGCAGATTATAACCTTAAAGTCTTTTGCATTACATGGTGCCAACTTTATTATGGAGTCTGATTCTCTGGGAGAAGTTCAGCTAGTGAGACAGAATATGCTGCTGGGATGAGGATCAGCACAAAGAAAAAAAGATGTCTTCCAAAATTAGATACATGTGATACACACACACACACACACACACACACACACTACATATAATACAAAAACATATGTTTTTGTTGTTTTTTTGTTGTTCAGTTGTTAAGTCGTGTCTGACTCTTCGTGACCCCATGAACCATATTGCGCCAGGCCTTCCTGTCCTTCACTGCCTCCCTGAGTTTGCTCAGTTTCATGCTCATCGCTTCAGTGATGTATGTTTTTGTAATACAATATATATATATACATGCAGACACACAGACAGACATGTACCCTTATATTTTCCTTTCAAGCCTATGCTGAACTGACTGGCATATCACCAGCCTCACCCAACTTTCAGCTTCTTCTACTCTTTTGGTTCTACTGGTTTCTTAATCAAATGAAACAAAATGGTTCTTTTCATGTTTCTCTTTTAAGCATCTGCATAAAATTAATATTTATACAGTAGTGTGATGACTTAAGTTGGCAAAGCAGGAACCAATATTTTTTCAGGTGAGACAAAATCATTACGTAAACATGGAAGAGATATCTCCAGCTCTCAAGCCTGAGAAAAGAACAGCCCAGTCATCTGTTAACTAGAAAGGGTAGGAGGCTGAGGATTTATACATGCATTTATATATGGCTTCATTTCTCTACTCTACAGTAGGCAGATCTGCTGTGTATATATAATTTCTTTCTTGCCTAATAAAACAACTTACCTAACATGTTGAGCCCATGTTAACTAGTTACTGAATGCAGGGTTGAATTTCTGAAGAGTAGAGATCTATTGCCATGCCCAGTGTGACATCTCATAAGCATTCAGATGTCAAAAGATCTTTGATGACCCTTTGTAGAGTCCTGGCAAAATGACCACTTCCTTCCATGAACACACTATAACTTTTGCAAATAATAAATAAGAATAAACTGCGAGGACCTATTCCTCTAATTTTGGAAGATTGGCTTCTCCCTGATTCCTTGGGATAGAGGGAAGAAATGCACAATCAGGTTCTGTTAATATAGCCTGTCTTAAATAAAGCTTAGTTCTGGTCTTCTTGTGCAGTTATATAGCAATATATATATTCCAATCAGCAATATATACATACATACATACATACATACATACATATATATATATATATATATTCACAGTGGCTTTCAACATTTTCTACAAAGTTTGTAGAAAATATATTGTGTTGTGCACACACAGACTTACACACACACATGCATACATATATAAAAGATAAACATACTCCATCTATAACCCTTTGGCTAAGTAATTTTTTTTTTCTAAGAAAAGATTAAAATCAAATTATGAGAAATTGCAGAAGCTGACAGAAGATTCAGAATGTAGGGAGTGAATGTTTCAACAAAATGAAGAGAGAAGTGGGGGGGGCTGCCTGTGGGGGCAGATTGTGCGGATTCCAAAACCCACCTGAGATCTGTGTTACATAACACGTTTTTGTTCCTATACAAATTGAGTCCAATCTAACCATCTCCCCAAAGTGAATAGAAGGGGAAAAAATCCAGACCCAGAAACATGAGATGACAACAACTTGAGGGATAACCATTTAAATTTTGTGAAGTTTTAAAGTTGATGCCATTGCCCTTTTGCTTGGAGACAAATTGAAACAAAGATACAGTATAATATTGAGGCTGTATATAGAATTTTGCATGTGATTCATATATGAGGCTGAAGCTCACTTGCTTTCCTCCTTCATCCACATTTCTTTTTCCTCTTGTTTGATGAAATTATTTTATATTTTCATCTCTGTTTAGCAGTTAGACAGTATCAGTTGCTTGTGAGTGATACACTTGTATTCCTACAAGGAGTCTGTGAGAAAATCATATCAGCTTCAGTGCTAGAATGAGGGAGAAGTGAAACCAGAGCTTAACCACCAAGACGTTGAATAAACCTTAAAGAACCTTCTTTGTATGTGGCCAGTAGATTTACAAGTGTAGACCAACAGACAAATACATTGATTCTACTCTTTGAGAATGTTTCTGTGGCTTTGTGTCTCTTATTTTTTAACAGAATAATGATCTGCTCTGGCTCTGTAAGGTTACAAATTCAGATGGTGTATGCTGATTGTAATCACAATAGATACCCAAGGGAAAGAAAATAGGTTTCAGAATGATTAATTATTTAAAAAGAGAAATTAAATAACAAAATATTTTAATGTTGAAAGGTTTTTGGGAATAGAGTGTGCCCAATAACCAGAGGCAGAAGGAGCAAAACCAAAGAAAAGAAAACGAAATAATGAGTATGTCAGAAAAGAAGAGACGAAATGTCCTGCCACGAGAGAACAGCTGGTCTAATCTTTAGACAGAATCATGTTTTTGGAGGAAAGAAGCCCTGCAACATTTTGTTATTCATCCATCTTGTTCATTTTGTAATAACACTTCACTTAAAAAAAAAGGAACCGTGAATTTGATTTTGATTCCTTCCCATCAAAACCTAGCACTTTCACAACTTCAAACTCTTCCTTCAGCTGAGATACCATGTCTGTGAGATAAGATTCAAAAATTTAAATTTCTGGCAGATATTACTTTAGCATAAAAAGATTGCCAAATAAATACATGAGGGTTCCTTTTAATTGAGTTTAAACTCCTACCAAGACTAACTAGAGCATTTGAAACTTTAATTGGTCAGATGTATGTGATGATCTTTGTAATGTGCCATCATTTCCCTAAATTAAGTATGGTGCTTACTTTAGGGAACCTAAAACCTAACCTAACCCTAACCCTCTCTGTGCTTTTATTATAACTGATATTTCTTCTTTTCTGGTCTCTTAGCTGTAGAAGGATGAAATCTAAGATCTAATTCTGCCACTACCTCTGGCCCCTTCAGTTCTCCACACCCCCACTCATTTATCCTACTACTTAGAGAGTTCCTTCATAAGTTAGAGACACACTCATCTGTTACTTTTGTTAGAATATACAGTGCTCAAAGGTAATAGAAGCTAAAGAGAAATTGTTTGGAGCAACAATAAACGGCTTCTTTTTGTGATAGTTTCACCAGTGTCCTAGAGCTGAGTGTGGTAGGCTGTGGTGGGAAAGAGAAATTTTCTATATCAGCTCCAGCTAAGGGATCTAGTGGTTATCTTGAGAGGTGTTCTCTCTTTCTTTCTTTCTCTCTCTCTCCACACCCACAATTCTCTCTAGTAAATCATAATATATTCTTGTCTCTACCATATTGGTTTTTGCTTGTACATCCTAAATTTCATTAAACTCTCATCTTCCATGTCTTGGTTGCCTCAGGCTATTAACAAGAAGCAGAACTTTCCTGCTTCAAGGAAAGGACCTGCAAATGAAGAGAAATATGAACTATTCCATTGTCTCCTTGGGCTTCCTTCTTCTAGCAAAGCTAAATAGCACAGTATCGCTGAATTCGGAGGCTCTCATGGTGCCTCTGAATTTGTATGACTTTGCCTGCTTTTTGTTCATTATAACTAGAAAACATTGTTATAACACAACATGAATTTGAATGTGTGTGCGCGTGTGTGTACATGTATGGGAGGGACTTTGAATTCTACGTGGAGATAGGAATGCTGTAGATCTGTAAAATCTGCTCCATTTTACTTCCCAAAGTATTCCAGCCCTTTAGGAGTTGTTACTTTAAAAGCAAAACTTATTGAAAGAAGTGTGGATTCAGACTAGAACCTTTCTAAACAAAGCACATCTTTGCATAAACGGAAAGAAAGCCCATCTCAGAGTGACTGCTGGACTTGGTCTGATGTGAACTTCCATTTTAGCCCCAACAGAATACTTGAGGGGAGCAGGATGGCCAGTGCAGCATGAATGAGTTGGGAAGAAAAGGGTTGTGCATTTAATAAGCTTGCACAGAAAATATTCCTGGACGTCATACTTTACTGCTCTTTTAATACAAGTTTGAAGGGGCATGAAATCTAACCTCCAATGGATATTAGGAAAATGTCCATGTTTTCTGTTGCCACAAGCTCCATGTATTCATGCTATGGGTGATACACATCTGAAAAGAACAGCAAGCATGCTTTCTGCCATAGTTTCCACAGTCATCAGCCTTCTCCAAGCCAGTGTTCTCCAAAGAGCTTGGAGGGCAATACCCATCATTCCCAGCCAGAATGGAGCCCGGCAGTGAGGAGATGATACAGGTTGTAGCCAAGCCTCTGGGAGGCTGCTTTGAGGAGTGGCCTATGTGCTTTGGAGCAAGTTTACAGTTGTGCAAGTGACGCTGTGTCCCTAACAAGGACTTGCTAACAAGCTAGACCACTATTATATAAATTAAAACCTTCTCAGTTTCCAAATAGGAGTGATCAGAGATATTGCTGCAGTACCTTAAGAGAAAAGCTTATGGGAAAAAACCCCCCACAGCTTATATGTGGCTGTGGGATAAACAGAACATCTCTCTTCGTGTGTATACATGTGTGTGTGGTTGGTTATGTGTGTGTATACCCCCACCCCCCCATATTCACAAATGCATGCATAAATGCATCCACAGACATGCAGACATAAAGATACATTTCATATTGCAAGGATATTTGAATGCTAAATTTTCCCCTGTGGTTCTAAGTAAAAGCACAAAAGCAATTTCCAATTTACTCTTCCCATTTATTTATCTCTTTGGCTTCTACACTACTGTGCATTTAGGTTCTGTTTTGTTCTTGGCTTTTTGAAGACAAACCAGTTTCCCTGGAGCACAGCAGCCCCTTCCAAGGACCTATCAAACAGCATCAGAAAACTCAGAAGGCAATAAACAAATAACTCTCCAGATATTCAGCTATATTATGCCTTTTCCCTTCAGGGAACTATTTGTAACAATTATCAAATGATGTCTGATATCTTGGGTGAGTTTTTAATTATACTGAAGTTTTTTAGGGAAGTAAAAATCCATAAAAATCAGTTGTATTTTGGACAGTGTTTGTTTTTAAATAGGCCTTTTAATGTGTGCTGGGATAAAACATGTGGCTTCTTCTCACTTCCTCCTCATCTCCCCCAGCTTTAAAAGGTAATAATAAGCTAATATTAATATTATTAATATTGTTAATAAAAGGTAATAATAAGGTCGACCACAAGAGTTGGTCTGTTAATCTTTTTTTTTTTTGGTATAATTTTATTAAAGTTTTTTTTTAAAAGAAGATAAAACTAATACAAAATAATGTAAAGTGAGAAAAAGAAAAGAAGAAAGAAATAAAGAAATCAAAGAGTAAAAGTGCAAGAAAGGGAAAAAAAGTGAAAGAAAAAAAGATACAAAGAAGTAGCTTCCAATCTTCTTTACAGCAGTTATAAATACAATTAAAAATTACCTCTTACTCTATGCTTACAACATAACTCTCTTCTTTTTATATTTTATTCTGTCTAATCATCAAAACCATGAATCATAAGTTCATTTTTTTCTGTTTCACGCAAAATGTCTAAATGGGGTTTCCAGTCAGCAATAAATGTAGATATTGTCTTTTCTCTGATCAAAGAAGTCAATTTAGCCATCTCAGCAAGTTCCATCATCTTCACCAATCATTCCTCCATTGTGAGCAATGCCGAAGCTTTCCATCTTTGTCCGTACAATAATGTCGCTGCAGTTATCATGTATAAAAATAAAGTTCCATGACTTTTTCCCCATCTGTTTGTCCATCAGTCCCAAAAGAAAAACCTCTGGTTTCAATTGTATATTAATCTTTAAAATCCTCTGAATCATATATGTATTTGAATCCAGAATTTTCTAGCTTTTTTGCACGTCCACCAAACATAATAAAATGCCCCTTTTGTTATTTATATTTCCAACATAAATTTGAATTGCCTTTATACATTCCAGGTATAACCATACCAATGTTCCATAATTTTATAAAAAAATCTTTTTAAGATTATAACATAATGTAAATTTCAATCCTTTCACCCACATATTTTCCCATTGTTCCATCTGTATATTATAAGCAAAAAAATTTAGCCATTTTATCACACATTCTTTCACTTGTTCTTCTTCAGTTTCAAATTTCAATAAAAGTGACACTTCTGGGGAAGCAATGGCGGATTGAAGATGGCTTCATGACAGGAGAGCCAATGGCCATGGAAGAAAGAGGAGCCGCTGACTGGATCAGCTCCTCACAATCCCTCTCCAGATCATGGAGAGGACTAGGATCATCCACAAGTTTGCTCCTTACAGATGCTCACCCACAAAGAGACTGTAAAATTGTGATCTCCAGCAGATTTGAGAGCTCTGGGGAAAATCATCCGTCTAAACCGTGGCTCGGCACCTTTAAATGGACACTGGGTTCACCTGCTTCATCTCTTAACTACTTTAGGAAATTGCTTGTTATTGATCTTTTGGATGTTAAGAACCTTTTGATGGGCAAGTTTCATTACACCTGGAGAGCTTCCTTCTATCCTAGATAAAAGAAGTTTCATGTAAGGATTAAAAAGAAAAAATAATAATTTTTGGACTAGAAATTCAAAGAGGGACTAGAATTCAAACTCAGTCTTACAATGTTCAAAATCATAAATTCTTTTCTCTATTTTAAATCTTTCTAATAATTGTAAATAAGAGAATCATTGACAACTATATCCCTTTGCCACCAGTATTTCTCTTGATTTTATTTTACTTCCCCTTGACAAAATTCTAGTATCTTGCTATAAGTTAGCCATTTGTGTTCGCTTATTATTTCTTATCTATAAAATGCTTCTTGTGCTGAGAGCCACAAAGGTGTTTTCAGGCACAACCTGGGTTTGTATCTATTCCTTATTCTCAGTATGGCATACCTAACATAATGATTTTTAAAAACTACATTAACCTTAACTTTGATGTATCACAAATATCCATGCCACTCAACAGCCTTCTATTTCTCAGCAACACCCACTCTTTCATCCAGACCAAACAGCAAGCTGCAAAATACAATTTCAAATCAGGCAAACCCAATCCTCCTCTTTCTTTTGCATCTTGTAACACCTTATATTTAACTTGTGTTTTTTTCTCCTCCCACACAAATTTAGATATATCCTTCTGCCACTGTTTAAATGGTGCTGGAGTTGTCAAAACAGATATTGTCTTAAACAAAAACATCATTCTAGGCAAGACATTCATTTTTATCACAGAAATTCTCCCCAACAATGACAGTTTTAGTTTCTCCCACCTTAACATATCTTTTTTAACTTCATTCCATGTCTTAACGTAATTATTTTGAAATAACAAACAATTCATATTTCTCATAGTGTTACTCAGATATTTTATCTTCTTCTCAATCTAAAACCTGTTTTATTCATCAATTCTGTTTGAACTTCTATTTTCATATTTTTATTAAAATCTTCATCTTCTGTTTATTAATCTTAAAACCTACTAATGCACCAAATCCTTTTAATTTGCCCTTTATTATTTCAATTCCCTTTAAGGATCATGCAGAACCAGCACCAAGCCATCTGCAAAAGCCCTTAACTTATAAGTCTCTTTTTAAATCTTTACTCCCACAATCCTCTCATCTTGTCTTATATCTTTATTCAATATTTCAAGAACCAAAATAAACAAGACAGAGGACAGTGGGCATCACTGTCTTATTCCTTTTTGTATCTCACAGGGTTTTGTTAGATCTCCATTAACAGTTATTTGTGCTTTCTGTAAAGTAAATCAATCTTACACATTTTATAAAGTTCCCTCCAAAATTCATATCTTCCAAAACCTTGAACAAGAAAGCCCAGTTCAAGCTGTCAAAGGCCTTCTCTGCATCTAAGAAAATCAATGCAGTTTGTTTTTCATTTTGTTGCTCCAAATATTCCAAAATGTCCAACACATTTCTACAATTGTCCTTTAACTGATTTTTAGGTAAAAAACCCACACTGATCCTCATGAATAAATTCTTACAAAATTCTTTTCAATCTATCAGCTAAAATAGTTGTGAAAAACCTGTGATCATTACTCAATAATGATAATAGCTTATAGTTTCTTGTTAGAGTCAAATCCTGTCCCTCTTTTAGGTATCAGTGCTATACTGACCTTTTTCCAACTCTCTGTGGTCTGTTTATTGAGGTGGCAAATCTTAATTTGTCAGTTGTGTTTCTTGCTTGTGTCTCATAGCCTCCTTTGTCAGATTCAGAAATAAAGCATGGTGGTAAACTAATTGAAAGAAAGACTGTGGATTCACACAACTAATTGAACATAAAACGGTGGATTCACACAGCAGGATTCTTCTTTGAAAGTTGACTGTTATCATTTGATCATCTGTTTCTCTTTCAACATTCACTAGTTTAGTGGAGGAAATAGGGCGGTGTGTGTTAACCCATGCCAATTCAGTTTGATTTTCTGAACTGATTAGAGAGAGGGGGAAAAAAGCCTTCCAAGTTACTAAACTGATAAAGAATTGACTTCAGTGATTTGATTCAAATGATTGTTCCAATCTGGAGATTCACTTGATTTGCATTCAGATCGTATCTCTGAATTGAATTTTGCACATTGTTAGAAACATGCAGTTATAAAATCATGAAAGGATTTTTCTTTACAATAAATATAATATGATTAGGTTATGATGGCTTTCCTATTTTCTATACCTATTGTTCTTTCTGTCATGGAAATACATATTTTTTCTTTCACAGTCTGTTGAGTTTATTGTCTCTGCTCTGTTTAGGATTTTTTTTTTCTCATTCAGAAGACAGAGAAAGCTGGGGAAACTATGTACCCAGAGCTTGTTAGATTTGATTATTTTCAACCCCAAATAATATGGCCCAGGTGTTGTGGATGATGGGACTTACAATCCAGGAAGACTGCATAGCCACTGGTTGCCCAAAGTTGCCTTAGTAACTGATACTGCAAAAAGAATTTTGTGCATGGTCTGACAGGAGGCAGCTCTTGACTTGTCAAATGGACTTAAAATATTATTGCTTCATTAATCCTCCAGTCTCTCTGTCTAGCCCCAAACAAGTCAAATGTGAGTCATTCAGTGTCCCAACAAGTTTTTCAGGTTAAAAAGGCTGGAAGAATGCTTAGAGCTGAAAAACATCAAAACAGGATGTCTGAAGACTTTATCATCTGTGCCTGGGAGTATGCGTTTCTGGAGGCCCTCACAGACCCTTTCAAGTTCCAATCTGCTTCCTTTTATATAAAGAAAATGCAGGTGAAGGCAATCAAGCATATCGTTTTAGAGATGTCACATTGGGCATGTAAGTGAGGCAGTTGAATGGTCACAGTTCTTAAAAGCATCTTAATAAATTCCCTTAGTGCAGAAAAGAGTCATTGTAGGTATGTGAAAATGTGACACCATATTCTCAGGCAATGACTCAGGACAGGATGGCATTTCGATCATTCTCGAGAGAGAAACCAAGGAAGTCCAGAGAGAATGAGCTTGCTGTTCATAGTTCCATAAAATCATAGAGATGAAAGGGACAAGTTGGGGTATTAAGTCTGGCCCTCTGATCAGTGCAGGAATTTAAGTTCTAGTATCCCAGACCGATAGCTCTCTAGCTTTTGTTTGAAGACATCCAGTAAAGGGATATTTATATATTCACTACCTCTCTGGAAAGGAAGTTCCAATATCAACCTGCTCATACTGTTAGAAAGTTTCTTCAACATTGAATGGGTTCCAGTCTTCCTATAACATATTCCACATTCCACCCTCTGGGATAACAGAGAAGAGAACTTGACTTCTTATATGATATCCCTTCAGTTACATAGAATACTATCATATCCCACCTTCTTTGGTCTTTTCTCAAGGATAAAAATCCCTGGTCCCCTCAAACTCTCCTTGGACAACTTAGTTTCCAGGTTCTTGAATATTCCCACTGCCTTTCTTCTCAGGTCATCCAATTTGAATCCAATTTTACTATATCTTAAAGTATAGACACAGTAGCATTGGTTGTAAGTTTTCTTTCATTGCTGTGATGAGAACTGCAAATATCCCCGATGCACAACTTATCTCCATTTGCTATTGTAACTTGAAATACAGTAATATTTACAGTAAATCCTGGTAAAATAAATAAGCCCTAGTAAATAAACATATGACATGCATATTTCTATCTTCCTTGCTCTGACCTGCCCAACATTTATTCCTGCTTCCATTTCTCCTCCTTTTGTCTGACTACCTTGTGTACCTGTTTATTTGGGAGATTTTTGGGGGCAGGGACTTCAGTACTAGATGTAGCATCCTTTGTATATTCCTGGCAAAAATATAAATAAATGCTGCTGACCGATTTACTATTATCACAGCAAGTGTCAGTATCAAGATGATCTTGGCTGATGAAAAAAACCTTGATACTTGGGTGGGAGTTCATAAGGAAATCCTAAAGCTGTTGCTTAGACAGTGGAACTGAAAAGGCATCCCAGAAAAATACAGCAATAAAGCACTCCCATCTTGTTGCCAAAAAAGCCGCATGGATGTGTCCATGTAGTTATTGCTTAGTTCAGATAGGCTTTATCAAGGATAAATGGGAGATGGCATTAATTACATGATATTGAAAGAACCAGCACTGTGCACATGACCAGAACTACTGATTTCTTTACATATTCAACATTACAAATCTTCATCCCAGTATTAAGAACTCATCCTGAAGCTATTTTCTATTTGACAACCTCATCTTCCTTTTTCAACTAATCCTTTCTTTTTAAGAAAAATCTAAGAAATGAAAGTATTTTTAAAAGTTTTGCCGTTCCACTGAGAATACTAAAAGAGCCATGCAAGCAAAGTGAATTAAAAAAAAATCAAGTAGAATCATTTCAGAATATTATATTTGGATAGCAACCGAAAGATAATTTCATAGTCTTTAAAACGGGGAAGTTTAGGGATGCATACAGGATATATGTTCTTTGGCTAAGCTTGATAAATGGCCCTCTTAACAAGTGGGAATACCAACAAGTTATTCAAATTCTTCATATTAGTTGGGCTGAAAGGTGTCTCTAATGGGTTATCTGTGCTACAGCTTAGCACAGCAGTGGGTTTAATCTAATTATTCCAAGCCAACTCAAAATAGCTCTGCTCAAGACTATTTCCAGGGAATTTATAAATCCCTGATGGAGTTTGATCCACTGCTCTGTTTGTTTTCCTATTATAAGTCCATCAGCCTTAAAGTACCTGCTTCCCCCCTAGCTTTTTACTATTCTTGAACAATTTAGATAAATGCATTTATTACTTATATCCTAGAAGGAATTCAAGATATATACTGATGACCACTGTTAGATAGTTTAAACAGAGAAAGAGCTAACTCACAGCCACCTCATTAATTCCATGGTTCAGTAAGGCATAAACCCTGATTTACAAACCAAAATAAATAGGTTCACATAATGCCTTCAGCCAAAGCTGAACTACATTATGTCTTACCGTGATGTGCAAACTCAGTCCGTAACAATAGAAAATAAGAATTTTTGAAAGAAGCATATTTTCCTGATATACTGGGTTTTTACAACACATGCGAGGTTCCCCCCATGCCCAGGAAGGAACAGTCAAAAATGCATTCTTCCTTTAGAGCAGGTAGTCTGTTACTATCTAATATCCAAATTTTTATTTATTTTTTTCAGACTAGAATTAAAAAGATGGGGTATCACTTAGAAAAGCAATATCTCATCTATACGTTCAGTTCTCCAAACCAATTCGTATCCCTCCCAAAGTGCATCTGCTTTTAATAATAAAAAATGTGAAATGTCCAAAACTGGAATGCAGCTTGCCCTTGAGTCTGTCCTTTTTCTGCTGCTTGTCTGCTCAGATTATGGAGGAAAAAGTAATTTAATGAAATCCATCTTCACCGAGTCCCCTAAATCAAACTCCCCATGGTCTTCTAAGAACAAAGAAAGCCAACACAAAACATAATGAGTTTGTTCCCCTCTGACCTTATATAATTTGAACACTCTTGAGTAGTCTAGCTTTCTCTGATTTTGAGTTGGAGAGATGTTATTATTATTTTAAAAACCCACAAATATATACTATATGCAGTGCAACTTCGGAAGGTACACAGAATTAAAATTAAAAACAAAACATTTCCCCAGGACAAGTTAACAACAGATTAAGAACATCCAATTAAAACAATTAAAATATACAATAAGACACAGTAACGAAAGTACATAAGATGAAAACAGTCATAAAAGCTTCTGCCTCAGGAAAATAAATATAAAGAGAAAAACGTTTAGTAATCAGTGAATTAATTGGTTAAAATGCTTGGGAGCATAAAGCTGTCTTTGCCTAGCACTGAAAAGACAATAAAGGAGGTGCTGGGCTTAGTTCACTGGAGAAGATATTCGTGTCAGCCTTACCAGGTAGATCAGACAGCAAACACAACCAGATCGGCTAATTCTACTTTATTATAAGGTTACATTAACAGAATCTTGCAAATCTGAAAGTACAAGTCTCCCACTGTCATCTTTACAGCCCGAGAACTTAGGAGGGTCCCTTCTGAGCCTCTTGCCCTGCCCGCTATCCAGCTGCAGACTATGCTGTCTCTTATCTGACCATTCCCTAGGCAGCATCTCTTTGCCTGGTCTCCCAAGGTCATTCCCACATACTACTACATCTCCAAAGATGGAGGAGCATTACCACTGGAAAGACCCAGGTAGTCACCCATTGCATCATGAGAGGCCATTTGGAATAGGACTTTCAAAGAGGTTCTCAGAGAATGAGCAGAAACATATGAGAAGAGGCATTCCTTTAGTGTTAGCCCTTGGAGGTTTTCCTATCTGGAAAGAGACTGCACAAGAAGACCAGAACTAAGCTTTATTTATGACAGGCTATATTAACAGAAGCTGAATGTGCTTTTCCTCCCTCTATCCCAAGGAATCAGGGAGAAGCCAGCCTGCATCTCTTCCTAATTCTACCTCCTTTCCATGGGCTCAAGGAAAGCTTCTGCCCTTTTTGATTTTGTGACAGCTTTTGACTATTTCCCTCAAGACCATCTCCTTGGCTCTCCATGCTTAGCTTCTGAGGTCCCGAGCCATGAAAGACTTTATGGATTAATATCAGTACCCTGAATTGGACCTGGAAGTGAACTGAGTCCAACCAAAGTTCATATAAGACTGATGTAACATGACCATGATGGCTCACTCTTGCTGCAACATTTTGTACCTAAAGAATTTTATGCAAGCTGTATGAAAGAAATGTATGACAGGACTCTGTATTCACACAAAGAAGGAAAATGGCAACTTACAGCCCATTTGATAAGCTTTCTTGAAAAATGCCCACTTGTCTTAAGAAACCCACTTTGATATACAGACACCTCTCAATTGATTTTGGCACTACTGGTCTAAGTGGGGTATATAGACCCCGAGTGTGGAATCTGGTCACTGTTTAATGCAAGACTTGGCAGGCTGCCTGTTGCTTATTGCCACAAATCTTTTAGCTTCACTGTCAGCTCACACTACTACCTCAGCAGTTGAGAGAAGATGAAGTGCAGCATCTGCTTTTAGAATTACCCTTCTCTGTCTGTCAAGGGACTCAGCCTTGGCAGAAAGATATGATGGGACACATAAATTAGAAGATGTGACCTGGATGGTGCCTGACATGGTGTGTAGCAAGAAGATGTCTCTGTGGTAATCTGGACTTTCATGCTCTGTTGAACCCATCCTCTCCTTTTTTTTTTAAGTAAAGTGAAAAATGACAGCCAACTTGGTTGTTTTTGAAACACAATGTAGTTTTTCTTGACAACCCATCTTCTTTCACTTCCCAACCATCTTTCCAAACAAGCTTGGATGTGGATGACCTGCCTGATTTAGAACACAACACCCAATAATGAAAGGAATCATTTATATTAAAATAGCTTGGCTAAATTTATTGGAATATATCTGGCATGTGTGGTGGGGTGGGGAGGAGATCTGTGTTTAAATAGTGCCTTCTCAGGGCATCTGATAAAAAATTAATGCAGCTTCAGAAAAAATATTCAGCTCCCCCTTTTGTTGCCTATCTTAGCAACATTTTTTAAAAAAAATAATCTTCACATTTGTTTCCTTACATTGTGCCTTTCCAGGAAAGATAAAGAAAGCATTGCAATTTAAAAAATGATTAGTTAGTGGAAGCTGCATTGATAGATATGAAATTATATGCTTCTTTCAGGACATAAAAAAAGGATAAAGGGCCAGGACCAACATAGAGGGATATTGGTTGTTACACCTGTAGCACCTGGGAATAAAATTATCCTAGAAATGGGCAGTTGTAAAGATAGGGGGTTAACATATACAACAAAAGCAACATCAAAATTTTAAAATAACTGTACAATTGAAAATAAGATAGCTGAATCACTAAAAGAAAAGAGGAAAATTACATTAACCTGATAATATAGTGTAAAAAAGAAAAAGATCCAAGCTGTATGAGGTTTTACCTGGACCTCAAATCCAGGCGTCCTAAAGTAAATTACAGTTGTTATGTAGCTGATAATAAGAATCGCATTTCCAATATTACAGCATCATACTGAAGAATGATTAAAAGGCATATGTTTGATTGTTCAACCCCCTGTGTTTTATGGTTTTATCCAATAAAGATAGAAGAGAATCATGAGCCGAACTTGGCATTTCCATGAAGTTCCCACTGCTATTACTTGCACTGCTGAAAAGGCAAGCTACACAATTCCAATCACACAGACAGAAAAGTAGACCAGTTTCTTCAGCCTGGAATGGATATAATTACAAGATCCTTGGTTCAGTCCGTATTTTCTGTATACTGTAATTCTCAGCAGTTACAAACTTTTCTTGAAGTTCCAGATGCAATATGATCAGCACATAGGTGGACCTTCTGCATTGGGTGAGTATCGCATAGCGACCATGATATAAATCTAAAATGAAGTAGTGTCCAGAGTCTATACTGGTTAGTATTTGATGCCATTCAAACTGGAAGTGAATAAGACTTTTTCCCAATGGATGTCAGAAATTTTGTTTTCTTAATAAGGAATCTTGAGCAAATTCATACTTAGATAACACTGAAGTGTGAGATGTGATGCTGGGATATTTGGATATGGACCAATCTGGTTTGGAAAAATTGTAAATTCTAATATATAATGTATTCAGTGGAATAGATTCCTGAAAGGAAAAAAGGACCTCTTATTTTCCTTTTCTTGAGCAACAGGCAACATTTTCACTCGATCCTTAGTCTCAAAAAATACATTCTTTTAAGTTCTTGCGCCCAAGAAGGCTCCACTCTGAAAGAAGAAACTGGACTTATGTTTCCCTTTGAATTATTCCTTTTCATCCACTGCAGTGGATGTGGCCAAAGAGGACAGATTGTGGGTGGGTAGCATTTAAAAAATGCCTTGACTTCTGAAGAGAGGAAAAATGATATAATATATTCAGTTATCTCTAATCACTTATTGGAATATTGGAAAGTTATAATTTTAACACATTTGCAAATCCCTTGTTTTTTCACCTGATTCTATTCCTTCACTTTTTTTGGTCTTTTTCTTCTGTTTATCTATGTATATATACCCCAAAATGTTCAATAAATAAATAAATAATTAAAAATGAACATCAAGATGAAAGAATAGCCAAAGCATTATTGTGGGACCGGTTTAGATGGTGAGTCCCCCCACCCCAAGTTTTGGTAACAACTGAAGAATAGTTTGTAAAATAAATAATGTTGTTTTATGATCATCTTGAAAACCAACTCATTATAACGAATACAAGAAGAAAACAATTGGATGCACTAAGCAAAGAATGTAATTCCCTTAAACTCATTTGGCAGGCTCTACTTCCACTCTGTACTTTGATACAGAAATAAGTAATAATAATTAACATTCTGAAACACCTGATACTCATCAGATCTCTAAAAATAATAGAGAACTGGCACTGTAAATGTTTGTAATGTGGACACTGTTAATTCTCACATGAAATGCATATTTTAAAAAGACAGGTTCAACCAACGAATTTTAATTTTTTTAAACTCTCTTTAAATTCTTTAAATCCTCTAAACCAGATTTATGTATGAAGATAAATAAGGAAGTTTAAAATGTTTGGGCCATTGAGAGACTAAAATATTTCCCCAGTGGTGGAAAAAAGTGCAACATTAATCATTTTTTAGTATAGAAAGGTAGTTAAGGGGAACATAATATAAAATAAGGAAAACTATATAAAATGTGGATAGAGTTCAGTTTTTCCTGTTCTCTCCTAATATTAGAACTTGGATTCATCTTTGGAAGCTTGTTGTACACCTCCCAGAGCCACTGTTTTGTGAGATGGGTGGCTATGTAAATATGATCAATCAATCAATAAATGGATTGACATTTAGTTGTATTAAAATAAATGATTCCATAGAATTATAGACTTGGAAAGAGCCACTGATGTCCAGTCACCTTCTGCCTGAAAGGGAACCCATCACTTCCTTTGTAGTTTGTTCCACTGTTTTTTACTATTACAGTGGTACCTCAGGTTACGAACTTAATCCATTCCGTGACTCTGGTCGCAACCCAAATTGGTCACAACCCGAAGCAAATTTCCCCATAAGGTTCAGGCCAGATCAGTCACACAAATACCACGATTGTGCTTTTCTATAATGTCCTTCTTCAGTTCGATCATCACTTTTTTCTTCAAAGCCTTATTCTTGCCAAGCCTGCTCTGCATTTTCTTTGGAGCCATGCTGACAAGCACACCAAAAACCTTCCAAAACGCCACAAAACACACCACAAGCCTCACCGAATGTCTCCTTGCTACCGCGATCTTGCCCACAGGAAGCCGCGACCGTGTGGCAGCAGGGAAAATGGCCGCGGATCAGGTTCATAACCCGAGGCGGAGTTCACAAACCGAGGTAAATTTTTGCGGCCGGAGCTGATCATAACCCGAAAGTTCATTAACAGAGGCGTTCGTAACCCGAGGTATCACTGTACAGACTTTTTTGTAACATTCAATCCAAATCAACCTCTCTGTAACTTATTCTGTGTCCTGCAGTTTGAGATGATTTGCAGTAGGTATTGGTCTCTAGGTATTTATGAGTAGTGCTCTAACCCCTTCCAGTTTGTCCTTCCAAGGTTATACATTCTTACTGTCAAAAATGTTAACTGTTGGCATTACACTTTTGAAGAGTTTGTAAGAGCTGCACTCTCTTCATACTTAAAACAGAAAACTACTATGTGGAGTTCCTATAACATGTCCTATTGTAGGGTCTCTGTACCACAATTTCTGTCGGCTGAAATCATAAAATTGATATCTTCATCCTTCTTGACAGAAATCTCTTCATGAACTGGAAGGTTTTGAGCACTTTTGCATCATGAAACTGGCTTAACAATCACATCTTATCTGGAGTTGCAAGGACCATAAGGAGTAATATTCACACATGTTTTGGTGTTTTCTTTAATAAGTTTCTTGAATAAGCCAGAAACAAACAATCCATATTATAGCGTAGTGAGTGTGCAAAGCCAGCCTGTGCATCATTGTGAATGATGCTAATAGAAGGGTGGTCAGCTGGAGGATAAGTGCTGCCATGTGAAGGAGGAACAAGTCCTCCTCTCAACTCACTTGGTGACTCCTCTTAAGCTGCCCCTTCCCAAAGCTGCTGTGCAACTGAACTCCAACTATGAGGGTTTTGTTGTTGTTGTCTGGGTTTTAACTTGGTCACTGTGGCACAGCATGCAGCAGTGTCTAGCCAACCTTGATTGATCTCAAAATCCTGAACAGAGTTGGACCTAGTTAGTACTTGCTTGATAGTCCATGTCAATAGATTAGAGCAGGAATCTAGTGTGCCAGAAGAAGACAGGGGCAAACCTCTTCCAAACTGTTACCATGAAAACTACACAGGCATGTTTAGACCTCAGCAGTTGACCTTGATTCAAGGGAGACTTGCTATTTTACTGTGATTGTGTGAGCACAGTATCAGTTCCTTGTTTCCCATTTCTCCACTCTTAGCAACTAGGAGCAAAAGCAAACTTCATGTCATGCGTTTATTTTGGTCTTTCAATTGCAAATGGTATTGTGCCCTTAACCTATATGCAGCTGGTAAATTTAATAGTGTAATGGTTGATCTAAGTCTTCAGTTTTACGCTCCATTAATGTAGGTATTTAGGAAAATTGTTTGAGTCTTATGGAGCTGAACTGTGCTTTAGAACTGAAGAAGTAGTGACAAATGTGAGTGAAATAAAGATCCCCCCCCCCCCTTTCTCCTTAGTATAGATATATTGCCTTAGATTTCAGTGGCACAAAAGTCTGCGTTGACTTATTTTTTCCCTCGGATATAGTACTTGTGCAAGAAATCAATAATGTAGTTTTAGTGGGGGGGGGGGGGAAATCCCTTTTGACAAAAGGTATAAGATTGATTACCTAAATCAATACTATTTTTAGGAGCAATTCATCAAAACTATAGTTAAACGGAGACTATGATGCATTTAACTATTAATAATACAAATGCCTTTTTTCTTTTTTCTTTGGTCTCTTGTGTATAATCTTGTTTTTGCAACATACAACAGTCCTTTCCCCCCATGATAAAATAATTGTTCTTTTCCCCTTTATTATCAGACCTGCTGAGTGAATTATGTTTTTATTTTATTTTATTTTATGTTTTTATTTTATTATTGTACTCTGAGCAGCTGGGAGTTAAAAAAGACTTTGATCAGTTTTAATAGAAAGGGTCCTAACAATGTCCTACTGAAACATGACAAAGTATTTTGGATTCTTTTAACAACTCATATCAACAATGACACTTTTTTTTTTTTTTTTAGCAGACAACAAACATTGGAAAAAAGCAGTTGTTAGCCCTTCAAGGTAGTCCAGACAAGAAGCACAAAGACGACTACTAGCTCTATCTTTATTGTAAAGTTAAGGTTACATTAACAGAATCTTGCAAGATTGAAATTATTTCTCTCCTCCTCTCCTTTTACTCTCCGGAAAACTAGGGAGGGTCCCTTCTGAGACACTTCCCACACCTCCTCTCCTTCTATGGGCTGAGACACCTTTTACATGATGGTTGTTCAGTCTGCAGCTCTTCCTCCTGTCCCCCAAGGTCATTCCCACATACCATTACAGCAGTATTTGAGCTCAGAATATGCACATGAACAAACTTTAGGCATCTATATGCATACACTAAAAAAACAACCACAAATGCAAACATGGAAATGCAAGCATGCACACACACAAATATGTATGCTAGACATTCCAGTGCCAAACTCACACATTCAAGCATATGGAAATATATGAAGCATATACTATTATTATTAATGGGGGAGTGATATATAAAATTCCCTTCTACTGAGTCCATTCCCATCTTGTCCAGCTGGGTGCTATTTTAATGTGCATTCTCTGCTTCATGGTTTCCATGCTAATCTATCCTATGGTTTTATATTTATGGCTGTAATGTAATGGACATTTTATTGCCCTTTTAAACCACTCTGAGAGCAAGTGTTGAATAAAATAAACAAGCATCAGGATTGCAATCAGAACACCATGATCTGGGACTAAGTCTCATTGATCCTAAAATTTATTTCTAATGTCCCTTTTGTTCACTCCCATCTCCACCAGCTTGAGATAAAGACAACTGTGCAACCTGTGATTCATCCGTTCCCCAAATTAATAGGTGGTGTGGGTTATCAGTTGTAACTCTAGAAGGTCACCTGTTCTTGTTTTGTTTTGTTTTTTAGGATGGAAACCTCAGTTTTAAGTAGGAGTTGTAAGGATTTGGCCAACTGATCATAGTCCTGTTATTTGCTATTTTAATTGGTTGAATCGCAGTATCAATGGATCATCTATAGATTCTGTATGGCTGTGGTTGCCTTTTTAATTTTTTCATATATAAACACACTATCATAAAAAAAAGGACAAGGCACATGTTACTTTTTCCCCTTTCAAAGAATCCTGAAATACAAATACTTTATTGTCTCCAATCTTCTTTACAAGAGGTATATGCAGCATTTTCTGGAATAAAGGCCCTGTTTGGCCTCTGAATGTTATGGGGGCGGGGGAGAACTCTCCAAAAAGTTTTTTAAAAAGGATAAAAGCTAAATTTGCTCTCGTACAGTTTACAATTTAAATGTGATCATATTTGGTCACATTATAAATTAAAATTTTTGAAGATCTCTGAGCCTTAGCCCAGGTATTCAAGGTTCACATGCATCCCTGTTCTAGGGTAAAGTTGAGACTATGTGAACCATTGAGTGTAACCCCTCCAAAGCAACAGCTTGTAATATACTGCCAAGCTGATTTCAAAATGAAAAAGGACTATGCTCCGGGTTTGAAAAAAAAACAACAACTTTTCTTTAAAAGAAAATATTTAACGTAAACTTCTGTGTTGTGGAAACCATGGCTCATTGGTGCTGCTTGTTAGTCACTGCACATCCTTGTTGACTCTTGAGATAGGAAGAAAAGCTTCTTTTTGCTGTATCTCTACTTGTCAAACAAAATAGAAAAAAACAGCAATCTGTAGATGTAATTGTATTTCAAACACATCATTGACTGTGGGATGTAGCAAAAAAAGCTCATACCATCCCAAAAATTTGAAAAGAGAATAGTAACAGGTTGCAATCTTATCACCACAGACTTTAATAGAGGCTAGAGTAGTAATTCCCGCGTGGCATGGGTAGTTCGTTTGTTTTAATGCATCTGAACCCAGAATGCCAGACTCCTCTTATTTAATGTTCCTACCATTTCTACAATGAAGTTGTTATTTGCTACAGTAGATGCAATGGTAAATGTCACTGTTGGCATGGATTTGACTCTGTACATCAGTGTGACAATCTAATTCCGCTCTTCTGTTAAACCAAAATGCTTAGATTAAGTAAAGTAGGTTAAAAGTTTGGCTGGGACCACTAACTTTGCAGTAGCCTGAAAATAGATTGGTATGTACAGAGTGATTTAACTTAGTAAATTAGGTGTGAGTAAGTACCTAAGATTGCCGGTGAACAAATCTTGAGGCCTAATGAGATTATCTCCTATATCATGTGGGTTTGGAACTGATTTGTTCTAAATATAACTAAATAAAGCGGGCTGTACAACTTTATTTAAGTTGATAGCTGCATCTTGCCTTTGAGCAGAATGCTAAGGGGCACTCTCCCAGAAATAAAGCCCAGGAGAGGGAGAAACCTCAATTTCATTCCCTTTGCTTTTAAACATTATTAAATAGAGGAATGAGAAAATAGAGGCTTCATGTGACTCTTGCAACCTGTACTCGTTAGCAGCCTAGTTGCTGCATTTTACACAATTTGAAATTTCAGACATTTTTCAAGGATATCAGCTCATGGAATATCATGATATCAAGGATATCAGCCATCAGAAGCAGGGGATCAGTGTAAAACACAGTTCCTGAAGCAAAAAATCCTTGCTATAACTAATAGGAGTGTCAAATGAGTTAAGTGTATCATGTTCAAAGTGATCTGATTCAAATTAATTCAAACCATTAAAACACAAGTGAGAATGCACAGAGAATGTCTGAATCAGTCCAAATTGATTGAGGCACTTGATTTATTCAATAATTCAATTCTATGAATGATTGAACTCTCTAAATTCATCAAAATCTCTCTGAATTGATTTGGAATGTCAAAGATTTGACAGGCTTTCTAGCTAATTATAAGCATGTATCTTCATGGAATGCTAGTTTATAATCTGGAATCTGAAAAGAACAGTATTCAGGACTCCAGATATTAAGCAATACTATAGACATTAAGCAAAAATAAGCAACGTGATGTCTGATTAGATCCACCATCAGTACAGTAATTCATCCTTCTGCAACTAATGTCCTCCAAATACATTTGATTATGGCTTTTATAATTTTCAGAAATATGGGAATTATGGAAATTGTAGTCCAGCACATATGGAAGGAACCAGAGGATGGAAGTGAGTTATCAGATGATATATATTGAGAAAAAAGCTGATGGAACTAGATGATGAAAAGGAAATGATCTCACGATTATGCAGACAGCTCAAAGAAAATGTACTTCTTGTGGAATACAATCAAGAAAACAGTGCAGAGTTGCTGGGAATTGGGCGGCATATAAGTTTAATAATAAATTTAAATTAAACTAAAAAATAAATTGACAGCATTACAGATAATACCCAAGTAGTACACCAAGTCTCTTCATAATGTTACAGTTGAAGATGGCCCTCTGGGAGCTGTGCTTGCAGATTTCCTGAATATGATGAGTAGTTACCTTTCATGTTATGTCAACAGGGCCAAGTTATTGAAATGTAGGCATGACTATGTGTTCTCCCCCCCCCACCCCGCGCCCAACTTCCTTTTCAGCTATAACCACAGAGACACTGTTAGGTTTTAGTATCTGCTGTTAATACCATGTGTAGACTTAACCTATTTGCCCTAAATTTAAACTATCCTCCTGTTACAGCTAAACGTTTCCTTTGATTATTCTAATAAAAACAAACAAACACTTAAGCAAAAAACATGCACCGCACAGGCATGACTGACCCCACAAGAATAGCTAAATAAGCATGCTCATCACTTTGTGTGTGTGTCTCCCCTGCATGGCGTGTCCATGGGCAGTGAAGTAACATTTCTAACTTTAGCAAAGTTTTAAAAAAGAAGGAAAAAATAAGTTTAAAAAATGGTCCAGCATGCAGTCTCTAAAAGAAATCTCCTAAACTACCAGAACAAAGGTCTTTGCATTTATAAATCAAAGAAAAGTTGGAGAGATGAAGCTATAATGTTGGAAGAAATCAAAAGAAGTTCCTCAAACCACTAGAAGACATTGACTGTTCTTGTTGAGCTGTCAACCACTTGGCTTGGGCAGTGAAAGGTAGACCATCTTGGAAAGTGGCTGATCTTAGAGAGATAGCTACAATATTTAGCTTCTAGGCTTCTGTTGTTTCAGTTTTGGAAAAATAGAGGCTTTGAAGAAAACTTCCACCAAAAGATTCTAGCAAAAGTTATAAAAAATCCAACAATATTATGAACCAGTACATAAATGTGCATATCATTATTGTAAAATATGCCACCAGGAAGTGCTGGGAAGTATAATTCTATGCATCCATTGGAAGTCTGATCTGGGAAGGGTGCTTTGAAATCTACTGAAGCCAACTCTATAACACATTTTGACCCCTAATGCTTTAATGTCTATTCCAAATCTACATACAGTCATTTTCAGTGAAGAATGAATAATCAGTGGAGAGCTTCTCATTGGTTGAGAAAAAACAGTTATAGTTATGATATTGATGCTAGCTGTACCGATTTTATACCTTTAAAAAAATAAAATCTGATTTTTTTTTTAAAGCAGACTTCCAGCTATTAAGTTGCCTAGGTGCATTATACAAGAGCCCCATTATCAGATAAGACTTGAAGATTTTTAATGAGCAATACTTCAGAGACCCTGTTTCCTTTTAAACTCATAGAGTGTGTAGGAACTATTAAGCCTGGTCAATAAAAGGATTCACAGAGCTGAGATCTGTCTTCCTCAGTCCTGGCTGTGTTTGTGCATTGAGGGTGGCTTCACCCACAGCTCCCTTGGAGTAAATACTTACATGTGCAAGCAATATATGATTACAAGTGTTGGTCAGCACTTCGAGATAGGCCACTTCAGGGAACAGATACAAGAAGAACCGTTATAGGGTATAATGACATAATCTTGAAAACCTGATAGCATTTCTCTTTCCCTTCTCATATAACAAAAGAGAATCAAGATGGGCCAGTCTTGACTTTCTTTCTCAGCCCATCCTCTTTCAAGGCTCAGCTGATGTTTACAAGACCACTCTTGCATTCCTTCATCAAGGTTATCTGTGTAGTCCTCTACAGAGCAAAATAGGGAGTGGCTATATTAGCAGCTTCCCAGACACTGGAGCATATATATTTAAAAATTTCTTCCCCCAGAAGTGAGGTTGGCCCCCTCCCTTTTAGGCTTCAGAAAAAAACTGAAGACCTGGTTTGGTCATCACGCATGGGGTGAGGATGGGAATAGTCAGTTTTGGGGTTGGCTGGTTCCCTCGTCTTACCTTTGACCGATATTATCTGGTCACAGGCTGAAATAATATCTCCATCTCTTGGATTTTATTGTATTTAATCATTGTATTTTATATTTGTATTATTTATGTTTTTACTTATTTTAAATTGTTTTGTTGTGAACCACCCAGAGTCCCTCCTTGCGGGGCAGTTGGGCAGTGATATAAATTTGATATACAAATTAAATAAATAAATAAATAAATAAATAAAATAAAATAAAATAAAATAAAATAAAATAAAATAAAATAAATAAAAAGTAGGGTTAAAAAATGAAATAAATCCTGCATGGGCCTAATAGCAGTCAGCAGCATCACATATGGGTTTGAGAGGCTTGCCATTTCTCCAGCCCTTTTTGACCACAGGTGTCTAGGTGAAAAGTAGAGCAGAGACAGATTTCTGTCCAGGATTTCATCTCTGTAACAAAACTCTGGTGGACACTTAGACCTCCTGTCCTAGTTTGGGTATCAAGGAACCATGGGTCCAAGGATAGAAACAGAACTGGATTTCATTTCCTCAGATCCACATCAAACTTTACTACAGGTAGTCCTCACTTAATGACCATTTGTTCAGCAACTCTTCGAAATTACAACAGCACTGAAAAAAATGGACTTACAACCCATGCCCAAAATTATGACCGTTGCTGTACCCCCACAGTCACATGATCAACATTTGGGTGCTTGGCAGCCTGCCTGCACTTATGACTGCAGGGGCACTTCAACTCCCCCCACCTGCCTATCTCCCCCACCCATCTCTGCCCTTTTGCCCCCCTGCTGCCCTACACTCTGTTGCCCCAGCTGATCTTCGCCACTGTCTTCTTACTCCCGCTGCTGATGAGGCATACCCGGCCTAACTCCTGGGCTTTATGGGGCTGGCTTCACACTGCAAAGAAGGGGGAAAGAGCTAAAAGCCTCCCCCCAACTTCTTTGGAGTGCAAAGCCCTCTATGGAGCTCCTGGGGGGGGAGGGGCTGGCTTTACCCTGGGAAGAAGGGAAGAAAAGCTGAAAGCAGCTTTTTTCCCCCCTTCTTCGCAGTGCTCCCTCTCATCCTTGGGGCTGGCTGAAAAAGCTCCATGCCAAAATCCAAGCAGGATTTTCAGCCATGGAGGATTTTCAGCCCTGGAGTGGAAAGGCTTCAGAAGTCTTTTGACTCTGGGGCTGGAAATCCAGGCGGCTCTGAGGCTCTGCGCCCGAACCACATCACACCCCCACACACCCTCACCAACCCTCCCATGCACCCCCTTGCTCCCTCCCCCACCCAGCAGCACCTAGGGCTTCAAATTCCTGCTGGCTTCCCCACTGACTTGATTGTGAAAAGCTGGGAGGAAGTTGCCTCACCTAATGACCAGGGCATTCACTTAACAACGGCAACTGGGACTGCCGGGATTGCAGTCACTAAGCAAAGCGGTCATGTGATAATTTGCTTAATGACCGCATTGCTTAGCAACTTAAATTCCAGTCCCAATTATGGTTATTAAGTGAGGCCTACCTGTATTCCTGATTTCCAAGAAGCATTTGCCACCAGTGCTCCATTGCCAATGGAGGACCACTGAAATGAGACAACACAGCAGGGTAAGGTTACCAAGCTGAGTTTCTGATCAGTAACAAGCAGCCGCTAAAACCAGAGGGATGTAGCTCCTCTGTGTATCATGGTAGACATGGAAAGCCAGACAGCTCATTGGGAGAAAGAGAAAAAAAAAATCAAAACAGCCTGCCTTTTTGCCTTATTCTTAGAAAACTCAACCATACTTTGCGTAATTGAGTCAATCTTTCCCCACACTCCCATCATGCTTTGTGCCCAGACTCTTCAAGGCAAAGTATTGTAGCTTTGCATGTGATTTACAGGTTAGACTTGAGGGTGTTTTTTTCTCTTCTTTCCCAGCAGCTTTTTGTGGGACTGACTTATGTGCTGCTGACCTCGCCATATTGTCTACTCTTTTCCATTCTCCTTCTAATTTGAGGGATATACTGGTATGTTGGATGGAGGATACCTGGCTAGCTAAATCCGTTTAAAACAGATTTTGGAATAATACTTAATTGCAAAATCAAGTGTGACCCATATAATAGTCCAAATTGATCCTCTAGAGGTGGTTGATCTGACCAAAACAGAAATCATGACTGCCTACAGGAGGCTTCAGTTTAGAGTGTCCCAGTGGTAGGTCTTTCTATTATCCTAATAAGATTATCTCTTGGAATATATTCAGTTTTAGGAATTTGTTATCTAGGTTTAATAAGGAATGTGCTTTCAAGAAATTCAATTAATTTAGACTAATTGTCCGCCTAACTCAGTAATTGCACTAGAATTATGTTTACATATCTGTGGGCACCATCTCTGGAACTAATGAGAAGTGCACAAAAGTCTGTGTTCCAATATTTTGGTGGATATACTTCCCATTCAACCAGGCTGAGTTTGTGCAATCAATTAAGCAAAAATGTGATTTGCTTGTTTGTGGTTTAGGATATTGTGCAAAGCCCACTAGTGTGATTTGTTAACTATGGTTTGTGGCAGAGGTGGGGGAAGATGACAGGCCACATGCAGACCTCAGCACTCCATTTGTGGCACCCTAGCTCCCTAGATCTTGCTGATAAAATTCAGCAGCAAAATAGCCAAATTTGGGTGTTATGGTTTTGGGCATGTTTTGAAGCTTTGGGTAGGATTTAAGGAGGGAGTTTTCAGCCCTCCTAAGGCTGAAAGACTTCCTATTCTCATTGCAACCTTATGCTCCTCCCTCAAAGAAAGAGACTAACATTTCTAATTCTGATTCTTGTATTGTCCCCAAACTGTCTCCTGTGGCCCTTCGAAAAGTCTGGAGGCTAAGTTGTGTTCTTCAGATGTTGCCCACTAAGTTTATGGTTAGTGTGTTATATAAATCCAGGTGATTGAAATTCAGTCAATAAATTATGGTACAGAGCTATCTGACTATATAGCCAATTCCTATGACTTTATTTCCCAAATTATCTCTATTAAAAATTATAGGAATTTACATACACATCAAAATTTGACCAAGGACAATAGGTTTCCCCCTAAGCTACTCAATTCACTTCTCTAAAGGAGATGATAGAATTTCAAAACTTTCTTTTAGGCCTATTGTTGTGTTGGTCTGGCATTTCTATCAATATAAAATTGACTTGTTCTAAGTACCAATCACAGTTAAACCTTAAAGCTGTGTTCCTGCTGTAGATACCGAGAGAAAATTCCTAATTACATAGTTACTGTGAAAATAACACATTATTTCCCCTGGAAAGTGCTTAGCAACATGTAGCAAGCAATGGTAATTACATGGTAACATGGACTGCAGATTCTACATTATCTCTCTGATAACAGGAAATAACTTGTACCTTAGATATGCTGAAAGATTTGAGATAAACGCCAGATGCTGCATGTGAAAGGAAAGAAAAGCCTAAAGTATGGGGAAATAGAAGGGATAGTTTTGATGATGACTCTAAAAACATTAGCTGCTTGGAATCCTTTCTAGCTCATTTAAAGAATTTGGTCAGTGGGTTTGCACACTCTGGGATATAGCACATTACACAATTTTCTACCTAAAATGTGTTCTTTTATCAACCCAGCATCCTGCAGAGCTTCTATAAACACGACATGTGTTACTCGGTAAACCTGTTCTTCCAGGGAAGATCCAGTTTTAATACCATAGAGCTAAAATGAATGTACTGGGGGTTTCTGAAGCAATGGCAGCTGAGACAGAAGAAAACAGCAGGAAGTGTTTGATTGCATTACCTGATAGTATATATGGAACTGTTTGGGCTGATAGGAACTGTGTCCTATAAGCTCTCACAGTCCTATTTTTCTGAAAATCTTTACCTAAGGGAACAAGGATAAGTTCAGCAAGACTAGTCTGTTGAATTTTGTCCCCAGATATAACAATTACAGTTTCCCTCCCTCAAATCTACAAGACTTTTACATTGTATCACCTCAAGGAAAAATCTTGGAGAACCAGGTTGAAATTGTGATAAGCTATTTCTGGAGTATTGTTGAATATATTGAACCACCTTAGTGTGAAGGTAATATCCATGTCCCATAATGTTTTAATCAAATAATTTGCAGGAACAAGGGTAGGAAAATATATGAGAAAAATCCTTAGAGCAATTTTTCTCTCAATATAAACCTACTTCCATGAAATCTGGAAATTGATTGTTGAGCTTATATTATTGGTAGTTTGGTACACTTCTCTGAAATTTGACACCTCTTTGGATTTTGTTTACATCATATTTAAAAAAAAAAAGACACAGAGAAGTGAAAGGGACCAAATATCTAAATGTGTGTGAGAAATGTTGCCATAGAAACTCAATCTGTATTTTAAACTCTTGGGTTCTTGAATGGAAGAGCTGTAGGACTGGAAGACTCTTGGATTTCCTTCATGACCCAAATGATATGATATTGTGGCCTTGAAATTTGACTCACTTGGAGACTTTTCTCCAAAGCTTAATCCAATCTGATATTAATAAATAACAGCATTCAGAAGGGAAATAGCAGAGATGTTCCAATGGCTTTTCATGCTAACATTTGCATATTTTTATATGCATTTTGCATTGCAAAATCTGTACATGTATGAATATAGGCTGATACTTACATTCCAGGTCATAAATTGCAGGGATATGATTCCCACCAGGCTTCTTAAACTTATCTTCTTAAGATTCTCATCATAGGACAGAATATTAAAGGGGAAGGTGGCCTGCTACAAAATTTCTTACCCCTTATTTCCAAGTAAGCCTCAGGGTCCCACATTGCTTCCCGAATAGCAGTTTTTTGAAAGTTAAAATGGTGAGTGGCTACTGCCAAGTGTTTTATCTAGAAGCTGTTTACACCCCCACCCCCCAAAAAGGCAATGTAAGTTAGGGTGCTAGAGAGCATTCTGTAAAGCTAGAGGGGTGTTAAAAACCAGCCTCACAAGCTTGCTTTTGGGCAATTTCTTCAAATCCCACCAGCCTAAATTAATGTGCTAACTTTATATTAAAAGCTCAACTGAATGGATTTCTCTCCTGTGCTTTGAAATTGGTGAATAACTGCGGCATACATTACTCCTCTAATGAAGGAGTGGAGACTTTATCAGAGGTGGGAGCTGTTCCTCTGACCAGCCACAAGGCTGTAATTGAGGTCACCAGAAGGATTGGGAAGGGATAGGGGAGATTATTTGCCCTATTTTTATTTTTTTTAGTTTGTTGGGATTTTAAGGGTGAGAATGGGAACTGGAAGATTCCAGAAGGGAAATCATTCTTATTTCCATCCTTAAAAATCCTGCTTCACTCTATTTCACACAGGGTATTGTTGAAATTTGGCAGCAAAATGGCCAAATGTTAACATCTTAAATTTGGTTCTTTTAGTGGGTCTGGGGATTTTAAGAGTGGAAACTGGTGTGACTTGCCATTTTGCCCCCCTCATCCCCATGCTTCACTGCATAGTATGTAGCCTTCTAGATCTTGCCTTCCACGCTATTGGCTCTGCGGCTGGGAATTAAATTTCAGCAACTCTGGAAGGCTGATTGTTCCACGCTCATGCTGTAATGGAAAGCAACACCATCTGGCTCTGGGCTTGGAGGAGAAGATCCCCAAACGTTAATTCCTTGCAGAATAATTGGCCCAGATAATAAAGTGTGGAATTTGGTGTCTCTGTTGCATTCCCTTTTGGAGCAGGCAAAGCAATAACCCATGGCAGGAAAGAAAAAAGTGGGAAATCGATACAAGCTGGGAAAGACAGTCATTCTTGGTTATGTTCAGGGCAGCAGGAATGTTCCTGAAAGCAGGGGAGAAGTTACACTCTACTGCATCGCTGCATATCAGAGAAATGTAATTATTGTGGTGTATTGATATTGACAGGATGGTAACAGTGTGTTACAAACTGCTGGAGTCTATTAACACAGCAGGAGGTTGGCATTCTTTCAACAGGCCTGCTGCATAATCTCCGTACTTCCTCGCAAATTTGCTTTGTACACATAGACTAAAAGGGCTTTGTGAATAACACAATTTACGTGTGTGCACCCTATATGCTTGATTGGCAATGGTTACACTGAGGTTGCTTAATACTGTGGTCCTCCAGTCTTTGAAACTTGCTGTTCCCCTACAAAATGCTTTGAAATGTGGCTTCGTTCTCAAGAGGCTTTGAAATTTTCTTTTGCGTTTTTTGTGGCTTATAATGTCATTTTCAGGTGGTTGTGCATGCGTTGTTTCATTTTTGTGTTACATGCCCCTCCAATGTGTTGGGAGCACTAGGGCTCTGAAAAGGGCACATAGGAAGAGTTGGTTCATAATCTTGTCCTTTGAGATTTAATGGACATGTGGAACGCTGAAGGATGCACTCTGGAGAGTTGACTGTGTAACAGAGTACAAGACACTTCTGGTCTCCCTACGAAGAAAAAACATATCCAGGTGAGTCTGGTACAATTGAAATAGCTAGCTTTGTATTATATTATATTATATTATATTATATTATATTATATTATATTATATTATATTATATTATATTATATTAATTATATTATAGAGATACAGGTAGTAAGTGCAACTTACCCTTCTTATCAAAACTTTCAGATCGTCCAGCTAATCTCTGTATCTGTGTCTTACTATCAGAGAAGTGCCCAAGGATTGCCCATAGTGTGGCTAAATCCTATGTCTGTGAAGACTGATGTGAAATTTCATTAGGCTCTTTTTAATACACTTAGAAAAGTACTTACTAAAAGTAGTGGTTACCTGTGACTCTGTTGCTTTGCTAGAACTGTCCCTGTCTTCTGTTTAAGTTGCTTCCTTGGACTGTAATAAAGTTTCCTTCCATTCACTCAGCTATGGCAAGTGGGAGACACCCCCACGTTCATAGGAAATATTCCTGGGAAAACAAATGAAAGCAGTTTCTTTTCCATTAAATTGAATGAAAATGGTTCAAGGGAAAAACATACACCCACAGAGAAAGAGAAGAACTGTTAGCAGAACAGTAGTTTTGCAGATGATACAAGGTGATGATGCATTTTGTTGTTGTTTCTCCTTCTCCTTCTCTGACAGCTCATTCAGGGTCACCTACAGAATAATCTCCATTAGGTTAGTCTGAGATAGGGAGTGAGTTCAGTCTTGTCATAAGCCATACCACATGTGGGGAGCAGGTTGCCAACTTTCTCAGCTTCTCCTCCTTGCAGTGTTCACAGAGGGGGTTACATTGCATTTTCCAGGAGAAAACCTTATTTTCTTCCTGTATGAGCTTGATCTGCCTTCAGCCTGCCTCAACAGCTGGTTGGCAATCTGATGAGGACCACACTTTGAGAAGCAACCCTCTTCACTTCCTTGGAGAGCCTGGGTAACTCTCCAGTTCTGTAGCACAAGAAAAGTTTGGACAGTGATAGAACACACCATAATGTGTTTATTCTTCAGCCTGGGATTTGCTGGTAGTCTCCAGTCTAAGTCCAAACCAAACCAGATCCAACCTTGTTTAGTTTTCTGAGATCAGCCAAGGTCAACAAGGTGAGACTGCCTCACTGGGCCTAGCTGTAAATGACTTTTCTCATTTTTTTAAGTGCAGGTACAATACTTCTAAACTGCTTAGAAACATGCCAGTTGGTTGATTTTATTTTTAAGCTAAAGGGCTTTTTTTTTAAAGAAGTCAAATGGCCAGACAACCTGGTAATCACCAGGGAAGCAAATAGGTGATTATAGGTCCTTCTTTGCCAGTCTCCAATGTACAGTGATGATATGGGTGGGTGTATACTTATAAGAATAGGGTTGTTGTTGTTTAGAAAAAGAACTTTCCAAGTTTTGAAAGCCAAAAAGAAAGAATGCAATAGGCTAAAGTGGGGAAATAATGTGAGATTTGTGGATCCTCATGCAAAAAATGAAACCTGAGGAAGCAGATGGTAGAGACGGATGGCACTACATACACAAAAGATAATAAAAAAGGAAAGCAGTGATAGTGAGTCAAGTGGTTACTGCTTTCACTTTCAGAAGTAATGAACGATAAAGAGTTTCATGCCTAAATACATTTTTTAAAGCCTTTTGATGGTACCATATGTTAACACACACACACACACGAGGCAATTACAGCCACTAGCTTAATAGGAACTCATCAAGTTAGATGTCTATTTGCAGTTATTATTCTAGTAGTTCACCCAAACCTTGATTGCTCCACTCACATTTGCTGGCAACTTTAAGGAAACACCATTTCATGCATTATATATTTATAACCAACGTTCATTTTATAAGATCTACATATGGGGTAATGAAATTATTTTTTTTTCTTTTTCTGTCTCTTTCTCTTCCCCCTCCCCCCTTTTCTTTTCCTTCTTTAGTATGGAGGCTAATATTGCCAGCCAAGAAAAACTAACCCAGAGGCCTATGTATCACAGTGCAGAAAAGTCTTAATTGCAAGTTGATTTTTCTCTGAGGAACTGTAGGCTATGAACTTGATTTCGACTTAGAGTTTGCTTCTTTTTTTCTCGCCTTCTCTCTCTGCTCTTTCTCTTTTTCTTGACCTCCGGGGGAAAAAAAATTCTCTATTGAAAACACTGACAACAGGAAATATCTTGTCAAATGATAAGTTAGAAATGAATGTTAGTTTCTTTTACTGCTTCTGAGAGCAGAGGTGGCAAAAGGTGGCCACTCAACTCAAAGACTTATCTTCAAGTTGAAATTTCTCCCCCACCTGGATGTGTGAAGATTTCATATGGTTGCTCAATGGCACCAAATTTCCACAGTTCACTCCTCTGTGCACCTTCTGTGGAAACTCAAATCTATCAATGGGGGTTCCACAAAGTAGATGGGAATTGATATTGGTGTTTCCAGCTTTTCATCCCCACGGATGCAGCAATTTCCCTTGTATCTCACAAGGGGGAAAAAAATGAAAAAAAACAACCACTGAATTCACTTTAATAAGATAATAAATGTCTGCCCAGCTATAAAACCATTTATGTAACCCAGACACCTTTGCCTGTGGCCTATCCAGTTTATAGCCTCCAGAGTACCCAAGATTACACTGCAGAACTTCAGCAGCTCAATTATTTTATTCCTTGCCAAAGGTACTAAAGTGATGAAGTAATTTTCTCTAATTGAAGGAAAATAATGGTGCTACTTTCAAGCATTAAATAATAATCTAGAACAGAACACATTTGAGATGATAATTGAGAAGAGTTGTTTTCGTAGATGTGGCAGTACCTAGGGACAGCTGAATCAAGGAAAAAGGAAAAAAATGAGAAAATATTGATCTAATGATCAAAATGGGTAAATTACAGAAAAGATCTTGCAAAGGCATCCATATAGTTATTGGTGCATTAAGCAGAATAAGAAAAACATGAAACAAGTGTTTACAAGAACTAAATATATTACCTGTGGATTTCCAAAATAAGCAAATACACACCTTGAGGGGCCCATGTTGTCTTAAGACATACCTTGGAAAATTTCTAGATTCCTGGCTGGAACTTGAATTTCCAAAGAACACTAGTAAAAGATGTGATTCTTTTTGTTTGTTCTATGTACTGGGTTATTCTTTGATGAATAAAAATGTAATTTTAAAAATTCACTCGTCTGTCCACAGGCAACTACATGAAGCAAATGACACGTGAGCCATAATTTTGTGACTCAAGGCAACTTAAGCATTTGTACCAGGTATCTCAGTGCAAGCATATAACTGGAGTCATTTGTAATATGATGTTATTTTATCTCTTATTTTGATAGCATTGTGCCTTGTTACCAACACTTACACCTCTGCCTGAAAAAGGATTCTCACTGCTCCTGCTGTATGAATCTGAAAAGCAAGCTGTATACCAAAAATAGTCATTTTCCTTCAACGTTTCTGATGGTAAATATGTGAAGTTGGAGTTTAAAGTTCACTAATAGCTAATGCTGGCTTTGGAGGTTCGCTGAAGCTCTACATGGCTTTCCTTGCTAGGCATTTGTGTTTGGGGACTTGAAAGAAATGGGAACCAGCCTATTCCACTCATTAGTATAATAGAAATTAGGGTGCTTGTTTCACTTAAGCATAATCATTTAAGCATAAGGGAGATTGTGCTGAGCTGGAGAAATCTTGAATGAGAGAGAGAGAGCACAGCTGTGCAAGTCAGGTGGATAGAGTTTGTTAACACTTGCCATTTCTGAGAAAAGCAACATCTGTCATAGTTTTTATTTTGATTGTTCACTCTCTTGGTCTTAAGTAAGTTCTTATTCTTTGAATCATGAATGGCATCCCGCTGGAGATATACAGATCCAACCCTCTCCCCCCGCACTCCGCAGCTTTTTCTTTTTCTGAAGGACCTAAGATCTTGCTGCCAAAAATCCAGCAATGCTAAATACAGTTCAACTGATTTTCAGTGGGAAATGAAAGAGAACTGGTTCGTTGAGGCTCAGATCAGCTTTTGTTAATTGTATTTACAGTCAATAGCCAGCTGTCCATTTTGTATGACAAACAATAAAAACTGTTAAGAGGGAAAAGAAATAAACTTTCCAAGTGCTAGTAAACTGTATATAATTGGCAAACAAAGATATACCAGTAGCTTCCAAAGAGACCTCAGTGGTTATGGAGCAGAACACCTATGGAATGACCTTCTTCCTGAGATGGGAGCAACTCCAACTGTTTTGCCATTTAGGAAGACCATTAAGCCCTGGTTGTTCCAGAAAGCCTTTGGGGACTAAAATGGATATGTCCCCTTACAGTTTGTGATGGCTTATCCCGAGAGACTACTTCCTTGGTGCAACAGGGTTAATTATTAATACATATTGTGCAATGGATTGTTTTAACCCTTGATATGGATCTGGAGTGAACAGTGCTTCGAACTGATTGTGACTGAAGCAGTTATAAACTTGAGTAATTACAAATAAGTAAACTTGGCAGCCCTGTTGGAGGCTTTTAATGATAGGTCAGCAAGTAAAGAGTGAGTGCTTTCTTGATCAGACTCTGGTGGTAAAATGTGCTCCCCATACACGTGTAAACTGCATTCACTACCAAACCTATGAGATGTCCCCCCCCCTGCAAAAAAAAAAAAGAACTGCTGAAAGCCCCCTTGTAAGAAAATATTTGCAGCAAGCTGAATTGACCCTGAGTGGTGACAGGGAGAAGACTCAGTCAGGAACCGGTGGCCCAGTAAACCAAATTGTTTCTATTCCCTGACCATATCTCAAAGTTAGTACGGCTAGCATGCTGACCTAGTAGGAAGGGATAGATAATGTCTAAAATCTAAAATATTCTGATGTCATGCTGTAATTTCCATTGTGTCTGCCTTTTTCTTTGTTTTGCCTTTGCCTTGCAATATAGTGGGCCAAAGGTATATAAGGTCTGGTTCTGCTTTTGCTCCTGCCCCCTCAGCAGGGTGTCGAAGCTTTGCTGGGGGTCCAGTATACTGCATTATTGCTTGTATGCATGCAAATAAATTATGTTGTCTCTTCAAAGTGATTTGGTTGCTTTAGGTGAGTCAGGGTTTGGCCACAAGAAGACCTACTGAGATACTGGGACAACAAAGACATCATTAGGCTTGTGGCCATAATATGGGCAGAGGGATAATATCTGCATGACTGGTTCAGTTTCCCCCATTGAGTAATGGCATCTTGCACCAGGATATTGTTCTGTTCCCCTTCCCTTAGCATGGATGGCAAGGCACTAATTCTGACCAGAGAAAGAGCTGCTCTGGGCAACATGCATGAAATGTTAAAGGAGTAATTAGCTGGGATAATGGTCTACCGGACAAAACTCTGACTGGGGGATCCCAATGCCACTCTCTTTATTAATCCATATTGACCATCCCTTCTTAAAGATTAGAGCTGGCCAATTAGATTGAGACAAATTTCAGCCCAATTAGTTTCCTAAGTATAATTAGCAAATTGTACACCACACAGCACTATGGAAAATAGTTAACTAGTTGGCCCAGGACAAGGTACTGACTGTGGAGCAAGCTTAGCTCAGGCTGGGATAATCTATCCCCAGTACCTGTATTGTCCTGAACCATCTAGTAGAAAAGCATTCTAACCACCCACAAGCATCATCTTTATGGATTAAAGGGAGCATTTGACACAGTCCCCAGAGATAGGCTATGGATATGCTTGACAGCGTCTTCTGTCAATCAGACAGGCTTAATATAGCTATAAAAGTGTTTAACTCTTCAAACCCTCCCTAAATGGGAGCGGGGGACAAGTTTGAAAAATCCAGCCTTGTTTCTTCTAGTGATATCATTACATCACTGCTTATCCATTTGGTCACTGAAAAAAATTGCACCCAAGTGGTGGGGCACTGCGCTGTCGTCATGGCCTGAAAACAGCAGCAGCTTTTTTTTTGTTTAGTTGTGATGCTTAAATTGTGCAATAGTCTGTTGTTTGTTTGTTGTTGTTTTTTTTTAAAACTCACCTAATCACTTTCCTCTTTGACATAGCTTTTTCACTGGAAGCTTATCGATCCTGTACATCTCTCAGCTTTTCATCATTTCTCTCTTGATTTTGTTCTGCTGTTGGTTGGACTTTAAGTGGTTTTATGATGATTGCTCCTTTCTTGAGGGCCTCAAAATAGGAAGATGGAATATAATATTTTTTTTAAGCTATGGAGGAAATAATATTCAGAGTGGGTTATTTTATGCTATCCTTTATCCATGACTTTTATATTTGTGTAAGAAGGTAATTTCAAACCATGATTTCTGATCAATAATTTTCACAAAGAGGAGTGTTGGGTCCTACTTATCTAGTATTATGACTAGTTCAAGCCACAGAGTTATGTATGTCGTTATGGGATGTTTATTGCTATTTGCTACCAGATTATTTCTTTGTCTGAAAATCTTGAGTGCCCATATGGCTTATCTGGATGATTAGCTGGTTGACTCAGAAATCACTCACATTGCCAGCTTGATAAAAGCTTATCCACATGCCATATTATTGCGTGACACATCTGTTGCTAGGGGCTGTACCATTTTGGGTTCCATATAGTGGATTCTATGTCGCTAAGACTGTGTATACATAAAATCAAGACTGAAAGCTTGCCTAGAATGGAAACACATTCAGACATGCAATCTTGCATGTTTTTCTGCCATCTTGACAGGTCAATGTGAGAAGGCTATGTTTCCAGGCATTTTTATGCTGTCTCAAAAGAAACCCATTTTCACTACATGCGGATGGTTCATTTAATATTCTTTTTTCCTCAATCAGTTAATAGCTATGCTGTCACAAGGGCTTTCTGGGTTCACAGGACATGATCCAACTCACAGCACACAAGACACCTCTTGTGGGTTTTCTTTCCCCTCCTTTATTAGCACAGCAAGCAACATTAAACACTTAGTTTTGTTTTCAAGCATGAAAAATAACTTAGGTACTAAAATCCTTCTCCCTCCCCTTTCTGGCAAGTAACAGGGGAAGGCAATAAACAGGCTGATTTATGTGTATCTAGCCAAGCATTTAAAAGTTAACTCTCTCTGTAAGCACGCTACAGTGATGTCTCAAAGTATATGCATGCACTATTTCTATACTGTTCTTCCTACTTAAGAATTAAGTAAGGAATCATTATGCTGGGTCTCTCTCTTATTTTCTCCTGCTGTCTGCCTAAATGTGACCTTTCCCCTTGGTCATCTTCACTTTCCATGAAAGCTATCTGAGTAAAGCTGTCCCTTGTTGTGACTCTTCCTCCTTCAGTGAGTCTTCTCTGAAATCCCCACTCACCTCAACATTAACAGTTTTGTCCTGGGGTCTTCAGGAGCCACAACAAGTCTTCAACAGTCAACACTGCCTAGAATCCATTTTGGTCTGACAATCATTACCCTTCCCTTCCTTTTTTCCAAAACCCTTTAAGTCTCTAGCTTGCCGGCATAACTTGTTAGCCCTACTTTCCTAGTGGAAAATATTTATTCTGTTCTATTCTCAAAATCTGCTAATAGCTAAAAAGAACAACATATCTGGCTGGGTGTATATTTGAGAGGATAGCAGTTGTCACCTGGGCTGCATTGTCTTGTCTTCTTTTATACTGTCTTTTAAAAAATATTTTACCATGATTATTGTTTTTAATTCTTTTTCAAATGCTATGTTTATCCATTTTCCATCCTGTCCTCTAGCTGTTTGTCTTGTTATAGTAGCTTTATGTAATAAAATCAGGTATATCATTTGCAGACTTTATTTCACAGAGCCATCGCTCCCCTTTCATGCTCTTTGGAATAGCAGGTTTTGTAATTTTGGAAGCAAAGCTAAATATCACCTTATGGTCTATTCAGATATTCAGCAAATGAGCTTTTCCATTTCCATTAAATCCCCCCAAATCACTGGCACAATAAAAAGCAATCTTTGTCTGTGACACCTACATAGCTGCACTCAGATGCATATTGGCAGAGATAATGCAAGAAAAGGTGCCAAATATATGAGTCATAACTGGGGACATCCAGTATCTGAGCAAGATCAAGTTTATCTTGCTATATAGGTCTTCAATATCTCTATATTAAAATTAGCCTACATTTGTGTCATGAAAGGGGAGAGGAGGGAGGACCTTAAAAAGCGAGTAGTGAAAGTGAAGAGAAAAATTATTTTAAATGGTAGCTTTGGGATTTGTTCTTCCATGAGTAAGAAATGAATTTAACAGATTAGAGACATTGTCTCATTGCTTCAATAGATTGGTAAATATTTAAATTCCATATTGTTTATTCCATTGAAGTGCAATACAGATAATAATTATTAAGGTATTATCAGTGTTTTCCCCCCTCTAAATCTACTCTGGTTATTAGGCAGCTAGGTATGAGGCAGATGACTGAAACAATTTTTAGGAAACCTTTTAATCACCATTTTGAGAAGTATCTTTATTTTTGCTAATCCTCAGGTTTTTCATTTTCATTGGCATCTTTTAATAAGGGAAACTCTGGCTTGTTCAGATATAATGTCAAACCGTGCTTTATGCTAAGTTATACAGCTCCAAGACTTGCTGTCTGTGTTGACACATCATGCTAAACCATGGCTGGCTTTAACTACAATTTGTTGAGCCCATATGGCTGGGTTCACATATAACATAAAGCCACAAACCCTGGTTTCTGGACCCCAATACCTGGAGTTCTCACATAACATCAAACAAAAAATTTGCACAAATCGTATTATAACTTAGCACCATGTATGAATCCAACCATTATGTGTTCTGATGTAGAGAGGGCCTCTCCCAGTATTATCTGATTGCTGGAGAACTGAAAATGTATAGACAATGAGGCAGTGTATTCATGGCCCTGGATGAATCATCCTATACCTATCTCAGTCCCTAATGAATGGAATTCCATTTGCATTGCTTTATCAGGATCTATGATCCTGCACCCCTTCATGGATCACTGCCTTGTCGTGGCGAAGGGGCTTGCGTAACTCAGTGAAGCCATGAGCTATACCGTGCAGGGCCACCCAAGACGGACAGGTCATGACAGAGAGTTCTGACAAAATGTGGTCCACTGGAGAAGGAAATGGCAACCCACTCCAGGATCCTTGCCAAGAAAACCCCACGGACAATGTCAAAAGGCTAAAAGATATGATGCCGGAAGATGAGCCCCTCAGGTCGGAAGGTGTCCAATATGCTACTGGGGAAGAGCGGAGGGCATTTCCAAGTAGCTCCAGAAAGAGTGAAGCGGCTGGGCCAAAGCCGAAAGGACGTTCAGCTGTGGATGTATCTGGAAGCGAAAAGAAGGTCCGATGCTGTAAAGAACAATATTGTATAGGTACCTGGAATGTAAGATCTATGAACCAAGGCAAGCTGGATGTGGTCAAACATGAGATGACAAGATTGAACGTCGACATCTTGGGAATCAGCGAACTGAAATGGACGGGAATGGGTGAATTTAATTCGGGTGACCATTATATCTACTACTGTGGGCAAGAAACCCTTAGAAGAAATGGAGTTGCACTCATAGTGAATAAGAGAGTGGGAAAGGCAGTAATGGGGTACAACCTCAAAAACGACAGAATGATCTCAGTGCGTATCCAAGGCAAACCATTCAATATCACAGTCATCCAAGTCTATGCCCCAACCACTGATGCTGAAGAAGCTGAAGTTGACCGCTTCTATGAAGACCTACAACACCTTCTAGAACTAGCACCAAAAAGATGTCCTTTTCATCATAGGGGATTGGAATGCTAAAGTAGGAAGTCAAGGAGTAATCGGAATAACAGGCAAATTTGGCCTTGGAGTACAAAATGAAGCAGGGCAAAGGCTAATAGAGTTCTGTCAAGAGAACAAGCTAGTCATAGCAAACACTCTTTTCCAACAACACAAGAGACGACTCTACACATGGACATCACCAGATGGTCAATACCGAAACCAGATTGATTATATACTTTGCAGCCAAAGATGGAGAAGCTCTATACAGACAGCAAAAACAAGACCAGGAGCTGACTGTGGCTCAGATCATGAGCTTCTTACTGCAAAATTTAGGCTTAAATTGAAGAATGTAGGGAAAACCACTAGACCACTCAGGTATGACTTAGATCATATTCCTTGTGAGTACACAGTGAAGGTGATGAATAGATTTAGAGGATTAGATTTGGTAGACAGAGTGCCTGAAGAACTATGGACGGAGGTCCGTAACATTGTACAGGAGGCAGCAACTAAAACCATCCCAAAGAAAAAGAAATGCAAGAAAGCAAAATGGCTGTCTGATGAGGCTTTACAAATAGCTGTGGAAAGAAGGAATGCGAAAAGCAAGGGTGAAAGGGAAAGATATAAGCAACTGAATGCAGATTTCCAGAGAATAGCCAGGAGAGATAAGAAGGCCTTCTTAAATGAACAATGCAAAGAAATTGAGGAAAACAATAGAATGGGGAAGACTAGAGATCTCTACAAGAAAATTGGAGATATGAAAGGAACGTTTAGTGCAAAGATGGGCATGATAAAGGACAAAAAGGCAGGGACCTAACAGAAGCAGAAGAGATTAAGAAGAGGTGGCAAGAATACACAGAAGAACTCTACAAGAAAGATCTTAATGTCCCTGATGTCCACGCTGGTGTGATCACTGACCTTGAGCCAGACATCCTAGAGAGTGAAGTCAAGTGGGCCTTAGGAAGCATTGCTAACAACAAAGCTAGTGGAGATGACAGTATTCCAGCTGAGTTATTTAAAATACTAAAAGATGATGGTGTTAAAGTGCTGCACTCAATATGCCAGCAAGTTTGGAAAACGCAACAGTGGCCACGGGATTGGAAAAGGTCAGTTTACGTTCCAATTCCAAAGAAGGGCAACGCCAAAGAATGCTCAAACGATCGCACAATTGCACTCATTTCACATGCTAGCAAGGTTATGCTCAAAATCCTACAAGCTAGGCTTCAGCAATACATGAACCGAGAACTACCGGATGTACAAGCTGGGTTTCGAAGAGGCAGAGGAACTAGAGATCAAATCGCCAACATTCGCTGGATCATGGAGAAAGCACGAGAGTTCCAGAAAAATATCTACTTCTGCTTCATTGACTATGCAAAAGCCTTTGATTGTGTGGATCACAACAAACTGTGGCAAATTCTTAAAAAGATGGGAATACCAGACCACCTTACCTGTCTCCTGAGAAATCTGTATGCGGGCCAAGAAGCAACAGTTAGAACCGGTCATGGAACAACCGATTGGTTCAAAATAGGGAAAGGTGTACGACAAGGCTGTATACTGTCACCCTGCTTATTTAACCTATATGCAGAGTACATCATGAGAAATGCCAGGCTGGAAGAATCACAAGCCGGAATTAAGATTGCAGGGAGAATCATCAACAACCTCAGATATGCGGACGATACCACCCTAATGGCAGAAAGTGAAGAAGAACTAAAGAGCCTCTTGATGAGGGTGAAAGAGGAGAGTGCAAAAGCTGGCTTGAAACTCAACATTAAAAAAACTAAGATTATGGCATCTGGACCCATCAATTCCTGGCAAATAGAAGGGGTAGAAATGGAAGCAGTAACAGACTTCATTTATTTGGGCTCCAAGATCACCGCAGACGGAGACTGCAGCCATGAAATTAAAAGACGCTTGCTCCTTGGGAGGAAAGCTATGGCAAGCCTAGATAGCATATTAAAAAGCAGAGACGTCACCTTGCCGACAAAGATCCGCATAGTCAAAGCTATGGTTTTTCCAGTAGTAATGTATGGCTGTGAGAGCTGGACCATAAAAAAGGCCGAGCGCCGAAGAATTGATGCCTTTGAACTGTGGTGCTGGAGAAGACTCTTGAGAGTCCCCTGGACTGCTAGGAAGTCAAACCAGTCAATCTTAAAGGAAATCAACCCTGATTGCTCATTGGAAGGATCGATAATGAAGCTCAAGCTCAGATATTTTGGCCACCTAATGTGAAGAGAGATCTCTTTGGAGAAGACCCTGATGCTGGGAAAGATTGAAGGCCAAAGGAGAAGAGGACGGCAGAGGATGAGATGGTTAGATAGCATCACTGAAGCAATGAGCATGAAACTGAGCAAACTCAGGGAGGCAGTGAAGGACAGGAAGGCCTGGCGCAATATGGTTCATGGGGTCACGAAGAGTCGGACACGACTTAACGACTAAACAACAAATGATCCTGCAAGGACTTTATCAGGATCCTGCAAGGAGTTCCACTCAGATGAAATGAATGCGACTTTTCTACTGAATGGATGAAGGTCTAGAATGAAAGAGTAGGTGTTATGAGCAAGAGGATATATTGGCCAATACAGCACAATTCCTTGGAGAAAGCTGAAGGCTGGCTGAATGCAGAGAAGACAATCGCTCCACTCTACTTGTCACTCTGCAGGAAACAGAAACCATGATTCTACATAATATCTGTTTCCTTGTTAGAAAAGAGTGAACATCTGACTTCAGGGGTGCAGGCCATGTTTTTAAGTTCCATTAAGCTATTCCCGACTTCCTAGAATGGGCAGGTTGGTTTAGGTTTAAGTTTTGTGGACAGTCGCAGGACTCTGTCAGTAAAACTATGGTGGGGTTAGATGCTGTGGCTGATGATGATTTTATAAAATTTCCCATATTCATTATATTTCCCATTTGATCTCTGGCATGCTAAAAGGAATAACCTATTGTATTTATTATTAACATCCATATGAACACACTGAAGTTGTCCCATGTTACCCTACAATTAGGTTTCTATTTTCAATTGCTGTGTGAACTGTTGGTGGTAAATCATGGAAGAAAGAGAACAGCTTAAATTTGAACTCCCAGGCTGAGATGTTAAAGTTGATGGCAGGACAATTGTTTTGCAAAAACCTGGAAGCCACTGAGAGTATATCAGTATACTAGGTGTTTTTGTAGACATTCTGTTTTTGCTAGCATAGATAACACAGTATAGCATTATCAGATCCAACTGATCAAATGAACAGAATAGATAAAGGCATATTCTGGAGGATGCAAATTGTATGAGTCAGGATTAATTCATGGGGGCTACAGAAAAAGGGTAGGAAAAAAGTTTCCACAGTTATGTAGAAACTGTTTCTTGAAGAGCTGATAGGGATAAAGATTACATAAAAGCCATTTGGCTTTGTAGAAGTCACTGGAGGCTATAGGTAAAAATTAGCTTGGATGTTTTTGTAACATGCAGAATGCATAACCATGATGATAGTCCTCAAGACAGTTACTTCAGAGGAGCTTCACAGAGTCTTCAGGCTTAAAGTTTACAGAATAATTTATTTGACGGGTTGTCTCTTTCATAGCTGGCCCATTTGTCACTCTGTGAGGAGGGGAAAAATAGGTTACATGGATATCTCTAGAGTTTCTCAATTCATGAGGGTAATCTATTCTTTACATGGTACAGTTATTTCACTCTAAGAGTGTTTTGACACTGAATGGTCTAAACAATAGGTAGTACGAGATAAGAGACGTTCAGAATGGATCAAATAAATAAATAAATGGAACATGTCTAATAGGAAACACACAACTCATATTACTGTAATTCATACTGAGCATACGTATAAGTCACAAAACTGATGTGATACTGATTTAGGACAGAGGGAAAGGGAGTAGCCTATAAACCAGACAGTACTTGGTTTAACTTTACATTTTGTACAATCTAGACTTGGAAATAGAGAGCCAGTTTGATGTAGTGGATAAGGCATCAAGAGGATCAAAAGGAGGGCAGAGAGGATATCTGCAGACTCTTCTCATCCTGGGTACAATCTGTTCCAACTTCTTCCTTCAGGAAGGTGCCATAGAGCTCCTTATGTTAAAACATCCAGACATTAGAATAGTTTTTTCCCTCGTGCCATTGCTTTGCTGAATACCATGTGATCTTTTTTTTGCTCTTATCCAAACGCACCGTTGATTTTGCTGTTATCACCGAAGATAAATTCCTTGTGTATGTTTTATACTTGGCCATTAAAGTATTGGTATTGGTATTGGTATAGAAACTGGAGGCCATGAGTTCTAGTCTCACCTTAGGCACGAAGCCAGCTAGGTGATCTTGGGCCAGTCCCACTCTCTCCACCCTCAGAGGAAACAGGCAAGGGCAAACCCTGTCTGAAAAACTTCACCAAGAAAACTGCAGGGAGTAGTCCAGGCCATCACCTGGACAACAAGTCAACACTGACTTGAAGGCGCGCGCACACACAAAAAAACCCACCTTGGAAATATTCATAGGCTCATAGTTGGAAGGGCCCATTCTCATTGTTTTGCTGCATTGCCATCAGCAGTGATGGAAGAGCATCTCTAAAAAATAGCAGTGAAAAGACCTCATCTGCCCTTGAAGGTTTAGTCAAGTTGATTGATTATGTGCCATCAAATTGTTTTCAACTTCTAGTGACCACATAGATAGATTTTCTCCATGATAATCTATTCCTAACCTGTTCTTTCAAGTCTCCCACTGTAACTGAGTCCTTGCTGTTGGTTGTCCTCTTCCACTCTTTCCTTCTACCTTTCCCAGCATTAGAGCCCTTTCCAGACAGCTAAGCCTTTGAATATTTATTTACATAAATTTAAAAAACACCCAACACCCAGTGATTCCAGGTGCTTTCCACCATTAGAAGCCAGCACAATAAAGTAAAACAACAAAGACATGTTCTTTCAGAGAAGAAACTATCTTTCTTTTTCTCTACTCTTTCTATTTCAATGGCAGTATGTTTATTCTTATTGTCTTCCTGTTACCTGAACTTCTGGGGTGCAGTGATGGCTTTATATTTTTGACATGATAGCAGATAGAAATGTTAATCACACATACATGATTGCTAAATTTTATGCCACAGATTGTTGCTTCTGAAGGTTAATTATGGTAAAATGCTGAATTTAATCATTTGGTGTTCTTCTCTGCCTCTCCTTCTAATTTCAATTTTATTCCTTTGAAGGATTAAATGCATTCATTGTTGGTTGTGCTAGTCAGTGATGTTGGGACAGGGACCTTCTGTAATAGTACTGCTGATGTGGCTGGAGTTCACTGTAGAAGATCCCTTCTTGGTTGCCCTCTTCATCAGCTGGGATCGTGACATTCCAGAGACACTATCAAAGCACTATAGAACATTGTCCAATTTTGTTTTTCCTATCCTATAATTTATTCATAAGCCAATTGGTGTATATAGTTTCTGCCCTGATTTTCATAATCTACATTATATCTACTAAAGAAAAAAGCTGAGTCAGCTCACCGTATAGTAAGATTGTTCTAATAAAAATGAATAACCTTTGTTTACCAAGCTAAGGAACTTTAAAAGGAGCTTCTGAACTCTTCATTCCTCCCAGACCTAACTCAGAAGTAAAGATTTTAGTAGTTTCTTTCATTTGGCTATGGGGATGAGGATAATTACATTCTGGAGCAGTTGTGTTATTAGCAATCCCCTGAGATACGCAGGGGTGAGCTTTAAGTCATTTAGAATCTGTGTAATGAGGAGAAGTGGTGTAGGCTTATAAAATCAGTATCATTTATTAAAACAAAACAAAAACATGGCTTACAAACAAGGTTAATGAATAGAGATGTAAATTCTGCCCACACAAGGGGCGTCAAGTGTAAGCGTATTAGGGATGCGAGTCAAGTTTGGTACCATCTTAAATCTGTCCAGAAAAAGAGTCCAATTCACAAAGCACAGACATTTTCTGTCTTTGTTTTAAACCACAATTGGAGAGTTTACTGAGTGAAATGTTTACTGCTTTCTCCCCCCATGCAAGCATTCAGTAATAAGAGTGCAAATATAGTCACCTTTTGGCACCCAAAATATAACAATAGCAAAGATCCTCAGTGCATTTGAGGATGAAATGTTCTGAACCTGAATCATCTCATTCCAACCTCTTGGGAAGCAGTTCAACCTTGAAATGGGATGTTACAATTGTGAAAAGCCAGACTGAATAGTTTTGTGGTTGGGATGGGATATGTTGGACTCAGGAATGTTTCAGCCTTGAAACAATTTGCACATTTCCATTTGGTCATGCCTGTTATTTGAATTCCTGTCAAATTCTCCATCTCACTGTGAAGATCTATTCTTCTCCTTTCTAGAAATGGTGTTGCTTGGGAGTAATTACAGTTGAAGTCAAAATCACCTGGGACCCTGAGCTGGGAACCACTTGGTTAAGATTGGACCAGGTTCAAGTCCACCCTCAGCCATAGAAACTCAGCGGGTGACTTGGGTCATTGGGTCATTCTTACTGAGCCCAACATAAGTTGCAAGGTTGCTGCTACGGGGAAAAATTGGAAGAAGGAGTGCTATGAATGCTACTTTGAGTTTCTGGTGGAAAGGTAGGATATATCACTTCTCACAATTTTGTGATAGATCAGCTACTATTTCTTTGTCAAAAGGGATTCACTTTCCAAAGAAATTGCTTAGCTTTCAGGAGATAGTGATCCACAGTTACTCAGATGGATTGACCTGGGGACACTAAGGTGATGAGGAGCCAGTCTTCATTCATTCTCAAAGTGATGTATGCTCACTAATGACTGGCTAAGTTTGTTTCCAAATTAATGGCATATATTTGGTCTCTACCTGTTCTTGGAACCATGGACATTGGTATGGATTCCATCTATGTGAAGACAAAAAATGGGGGGAAATGGTTGATATTTGGTCTAGATCTTTTTTTCTGGCAAATTGAGGGTGGCCCGCAAGAATGAGATACCTTCTGTACAACTGTGTTTGCATTTAATAATGACACAGTAATGACTTGAATATACTGTACCTCCACAAAGGTGATCAAAGTAAATTCAGGTATAGTACAAACACTGCAAGTTCTGAGAGAAGAAACACAAGATGTCTGTGAGAAAGAGAGAGAGTGAATGAGAGACAGACAGAAAATGCATATACTGTATTCATATGAGTCCTTTAACGCTGTCACGGTGATGAAATTAATCCACAACAACTCTATCAGCACTTTCTTTAGCAGAAAATATCCATAATTAGCATATGCACATTTTCTCAGCTGTGAAGAAGTTTGGAAACTGATATCTTTTCAAAGCAAACTTCAATTGCATTTTGTTGACCTTCATAACTTCTCCTTGCCTATTTGCTCTGGGAATTCTGAATTGGTTTTTAGTTGATCTATTTTGATCTAAAATTCAGTTTCTAAAGATATATCTTTAATGCCAACGTGAAATTAGCAAGGTTTTGAAATGGAGTCACACACCTCTACAACATCAACTTTGAGGCACTTTTTGAAAAAAAGTTTTGCTCATGGAAGTTGCTTATCAATTCAAAATAAAGATGATTTTCTTGGGCTTAAAAAGAAAATCTGCCATCAGTTAATTAGAGATATTCTATGAATCTAGAAATATACTCTGAATTTAGTAAAGGGCCTTTCTTTGAAAATTTATTTAGAATTACTAAATTCTAAATAATCCCCCCCCTCCCATTCTTCCAACATGCTATTATCACTGCATTTCTTCATCTCACTTCTGACTAACCAACCCAGAAGTAAAAAATGGGACCAATAACTTTGCATTAATGCAGCTGAGATGTATTTAGACAAATTTATGTTATGGCACACAACCTTAGTTTTTAGTTTTGTATTATATGAAGTGTCTTAGATAGTGATGAACAGATGTCTGGACATTTTAAAAGGGTGATAATGCATAAGGTGATATTTTACAAACCCAGACTTGATCTTGTTAATTAATTATGGAAGGACTGAGAATTTTTATAATCCACACCAATTAATTTCCTTTTGCAATTGGAAAGGCAGATCATTTTTAACTTATACCTCTCTCTGAGTCTCAGTTACTACTACTTCTTCCCACACCCTTCATACCAACTTAAGCATTTTGCTGTATGCTTAGAATTGGAGCCTGACCAAATTGCCAAATACTGGAAGCCAGGAATGTTATTTCGGACAATATCCCACATTTTGATGGAAATCACAATAGTGTAACCCTTTATACTTATCTCCTCTTTAATAATTTTCACACATCCCTTTTTATCTTTCTTTTGCTTTGAAATCAAGCTTTTATATTTCTTTGGGTGTTTAAAAAAAAAGGCAAGAGACAAGCAATTCATTGTCGTATTCCATATTAAGACTCTATCATTATTACAGCAGCCCAACAAAATGGTGTGCAAGGCTCTTCAGTTTTTAAGAACTCATCTTGAGGCAAAAAAATCCCAAGGGAAAAAGGAGGGCAGAAATGCAAGCAATTATGTGTCTCACTCAGTCTGTGTCTGCTATATCAGCTTGCCAGAAGGGAAAGTGTTTTGTAATGTTTTTGAAAAACTGCACAGGCTGAAGGAGGCTGAAAAGAATGAGAGTGCAAAATAGCTGGTTGATCCCAGGTTAGAGGAGGCCCCACAATATAGTTCTTGGATGGTGTGTGTCAGTAACTGTGGAAGAAGAGCCTTGCAACAGTCAGCACGAACCCTTACATTTTATTTCCTTTCCCTCTGGGATCTTAAAACAGCTGAATTAGCTGGACCATGCATGTGCTCCAGCTACCAGAGGAGAAAGCCTTCTACACGGGCTGATTCTCTGTTGAGTGGATTGTGTGTTGGAGAGCAGGAAAGGAGAAAGTTGTAGATGAGAGAACAGGAAAGCAGAAAATGGCAAGGCCAAGTCATCTTAAAGCAGCACACAGTGGGTGAATGGAGGGGCGAAAAAAGAGGGTGCTGATCTTGGCATGCAAGCAGCTGAAAGTTGAGTGGAGCACAGGAGTCCTGCAGCTGGACTCAGATGTGCCAACCACCCAGAGTAATAAACTTTCCCCCTCTCAGACAAAAACTGAGATGCATTCTGCTGTAGTTCAGCATAAAAACAACCAGTACTTGGCTGAAAAGACTAAAAAGGCCAGCCAGCAACAAAACCAATTAAACCTAGGATAGCTAAAAAGGTTACTAGAATTCAGGATGAGGAGTTTCCCCACAATGCATAGCTGGAAGAGCAGCCAATAGCAGGTCTAGCTAAGGCCTATAAAATAAACCCTTCCCTATAAAAAAGGGGTGGGGGGAATCCTATATTTCTGGTCTCTGGTCTATGCTATTACCAAAGAACCTGTCACTCTAACCAACTGAAATTTTGTAGCAAATTTATATATGTATGTATGTATGTGTATGTGTGTGTATACACATACACATACACACACACATTCATATTCATATATAACACATATATGATATGGTGTCGGATCTGTATCTTGGTAAGCTAGACACAGTGAAGATGAGCAAGGTGAGGCCAGACAAGTTTGTAACTAAAAGTTGATAAAACCCACCAGCTATTCTGATCAGAACAAAAAGCTCCTTTAGCTAACCACATAGAAAAAAAGGTTGACTTGGTTTCCTTCCTTTTGTTTTTTTTACCTCTTCAAAAGTTTAACAAATGGTTGCCACCCAGAAAGACTCTCCAAAGCAGAACCTTTGTCCAAGCATAGCCTAATTTCATGGTGTTATAAGTGCTTTTTCTCTTAGCTGGATGACTTACGATGTTGTGCAGGCCTTAAAGACATTTATGGCTTTAATTTGAAAGCATAACAGTCCACATTAAATTCTTATTTGGGATCTGGATCTGTAAGTTATTGACACAAACAGACTTAATGGGAGTACTTGCAGAAAATCCCCCCTCCCCCTGGAGGAAAGTTAATCTTCAGCCTCTCACTGTGATAAACCCAGAAAACTTGTGATAATTTATGTAGCTTTGGGGAATGCCTTGGAGCAAATGAGGTAACATCTTCATTAGTTTGCTAAGGCTGCTTCTGCCATTGGTGGAATGAATTAGGTGCCTCTTGCAGTCAATCCCAGATATGTCTGCATGACACATTTGACCCACAAACGATCCAATTGCATTTTAGCCTAGTATGTTGTTGGAAAACATTTATGGGGTTAATTAATGGCTCATAGTGTCACACAAACCTAATAATTGGGTAAATTATGGTTGAACCCTTAAAACTGCGGTGATGTGGTAACCTTTGGAATGTCATTCTGTTTTTCTGTTGGGAGTAACCTTTCTTCGGGAATAATCTTTTGGAACAGTTTAAGCAAAGAATAAGTGGGAAAACTTGCTGGGGTCTCTATTCTCCCTGACTTTTGATAAACTTTTTCTTCTCTCTTTAGAAAACCCTCCTCACTCTCATACACAGAGTATTTGCATAACCTTGAGGTAGACAATAATATTTATATCTTTTCTTTATTTAGAAATAAATGAATTATAACTTTTCTTTATTTAAAAATAAAGGAAAATGAATCAGTGATGTGGCTGGATAGAAGGTTAAGTAGTTGTGATTTGTGGCCTATAGAAAAATCATCTTGACAAAATCTGTGTTTGAAAGAAATAGCTTCATGAAGCAACTGACACAAAACTTCCTTCCTTCCTTCCTTCCTTCCTTCCTTCCTTCCTTCCTTCCTTCCTTCCTTCCTTCCTTCCTTCCTTCCTTCCTTCCTTCCTTCAAGAAGTTGAGCTCAGCTGGAGCTGAACCAAGAGGAAAAGATATTAAATAGCAGGTAATGAGCACAATATGAATTTTAAGCATCTATTGCTGTGTTACATATTGAGACAGTTGTATTGTACCGGAAGGAAAGGCAGACTTCATTCCTTTCTTCTAGACAGACATATTTTCATAGTGCAGTGTGCTTTCTAATTGCTTTTCTTTGACATATGTGAGGCACTTGCATATGTACATCTGTCGACTTTCTCTAGAAGATACTCTGTTTAAAAGTAAACTTCCCTAACTTTCAAGCCAAGGCCTATAGCCAATCTTACCTTGTAGGGTGGGTATAGTATAGTCCTTAGATTTACACAAACAAATAGAGCAGCTTCTATGAATTTGAGAGGGAGTATCCAAAGCAGAGGAATTGTGCCTAACCACATCCCTCTTTGGCTTCTACTAGCAGGATGAAAAGGTCAATTGTATCTGATTCTCAGAGACTGCCTGGATGAGTCCCTGCAGTTTTCTTGGCAAGGTTTTTCAGAAGTAGTTTGCCCTTGCCTCCTTCCTAGGGCTGAAAGAGAGTGACTGGCCCAAGGTCACCCAGCTGGCTTTGTGCCTAGGCAGGCCTAGAACTCATGATCTCCTGGTTTCTAGCTTGTTGTCTTAACCATTACACCAAACTGGCTCTCAATATGTCCTTAGATTGAGAGACGTTCTACTCCTGTACTCTCCCATTTTACTTCCTTCATTTTTCTTTCTTCATTGCTCCCAGTCGAAAATAAATACACCATTGCCTCCTGTCCCTCCACATTCTAAGAGGGTCTCTAGGATGTAGGAGAGTTTATTTTGCATATTTGCATGCTGCCAGAATGCAAAGACTCCTGGATAAGTATTCTCGTGGCTAGAACACCCCTGGAAAGTATGATGAAGCAGTTAAGGTATTGAACTAAGTATGGAGAGACCCAGATTCTCAACTGATTAGGGGACCAGAAAGTACCTTGTTTGGCAACCAAATGACACAAAGGAACTTTCCTTTTTGATGCAGGTCCCTTTCTTAGAACTCAGAATTGTGGTCCTGCTACTTTTTCATCTAATCTACTTTACAAATTTGTAGTATATGTAAAATCAGGGCAGGATTATTTCATGTGCTTCCTGGATTTCCTAGAGGAAAGGCAGGTTATAATGTAATAAATAAGGAAATAAGTAGGTACATTTGCATCCCTGAATGCCACAGAAGAGATGTAGCAATCCTTCTGTTTCCCTGCAGCCTGCCTAATGCAGGAATGTCATTTTGAAGCATGTGGACTTCTAAGTGTAAGTGAACTATGTGAGTCACCTTAGTTTCTGCTGCAAAGATTCTTGTGACACTTTAAAGACTGATACATTTATGATGGCATAAACTTGGATAGATTAGAAAGCTCCCCCCCCCCGCCCCAGTATATTTTTTCATTGTTTCTGAATAACACTGAAGGGCAGCAACTGCTTTTGACATTATGTCCTTCAGATCACAGTTTAAATCTCCGTGAGTTTCATTTCTGAAAGTGATAAAGATTCATGTTAATGGAAACTGAATTTCCCCAATAAGCCAGTTACTGAACCAGTAACTATATGAGAACAAAAAGAAGGAAGGAAGGAAGGAAGGAAGGAAGGAAGGAAGGAAGGAAGGAAGGAAGGAAGGAAGGAAGGAAGGAAGGAAGGAAGGAAGGAAGGTTTTAGTCATACAAGATCTTGATCCTGCAACTTCCATCGTTTTGTTGCAGAAGGGATTTCAGTATCTGCATAGCAAGTTATGTTTTCTGAAATTCCTCCTTCCACACAACCATGAAAGGTACAAGAAGTGTCTCATGCATCTGGCTATCTTCTGACTAATAACTTGATATGCTATGTTGAAGCTTAATAGCAAAACATTTGCTTTTGAAAAGGGGGGGGGGAGGTTGATTAACTTAACACATTTTGTGTCCCACTCGTTAAATGGAAAAGAAAGAAAATGTTCTTGTCTAGAACTAGAAATTCAACTCAATAAAACAACTGTGCATTGTTCACTTGCCTTAGTGTCTTATTAAACATTTCAGTCTCTGAGAGACTTGACTGTAAAATTAACTTGTTAACTAGTCTTGTCATTCCAATTGTCAAATATGGTTCCCACGGGAGCAATACCTTTTGGTGGAGAAGAACCCTGAAAGATTGTTACATGGCTAGTAACTTACTACTCAAATATGTCTTTATTTCAGTTCATGTGAAAGAGTTGCTGTCAGAAAAAACAAGGTAAAATAAAAACAGAGATAGGAAAATTTTGGTTGGCCAGCTGCATTCAACGTGCTGGATTTTCTCATTCCTTCCACAGAGGAGACTTCAGAGGAGGGTACTTCTGGAGCTCTTGCCTCTCTATCATTATCCTTCCTTTCTTTCACTGGGTATCATTGACTTAAGATTCTCTTCAGGTTTAGTGGCCTTTTCTATTGACTCATCAGGAAATAGCCTCTTCAATGTATTTCTGCCACCTTAAGGTGGCCTTTTTTTCTGTTTTCACTTGTTCCTTAATTTCTTAAAAGTAAAGGGCAAACAAAAGTTATGAACCAGGGAGGTAGTCTCCTGAGTCCTATCCAAAATGAAGGCCTTTTTAAAAACTGTTGTTTGGGGAGAGTGAATTTACGGAAGTAAGCAATGGAGGAGGGAAGGCTTAAGTCTTTACTCTTCATTGTCCCAAGGCAGATTGAAGCTTGCACACTTCATTCAGGATGCATTTAAAACAGAAGTAAAGTTATTTAACTGGAGTTAACATGTAGTTTGGCACATATGTGCTGTACAATAAAAGGTTTATTTCCTATTGATTTAGTTGACTGTATCTTGTGGGACTCCAGATGAGAAGTCACCTGACAAAATAGTTATTGGTGATGAGTATATGCCATCAAGTTGGTGTCAGTTCTTAGCAACCACATAGATTTTCTCCAGGGTGCTCTGTCCTCAACCCGGTCTTTTAGGTCTTTCAATGGTGTACCTATTGCTGCTGTAATTGAGTCATTCACCTTGCTGATACAATAGCCCTCCATATAAAAACAGTAAGAAATTCCCTATATTTAACCAACTAGTATGTCATGGGAAGTGTGGGCTAGAACTTATTTCTTAACAGGCTTGTTCTGTTGTTTAATCTAGCTCAGTACTGAATTATATATGCCAGGGATTGAGAACTTGTAGTTTTCCAGAATTGCTGAACAATAAGTCCTAGGAAATCAGAGCAGCATAACTACTAGTGAGGGATGTTGGAGTTGTAACTTAGCTACCTGTAGAAGGCTAAAGTTCTACATTCCTATTCCACATAGGCTAGCAGCAGCTGTCTGAATTTCAGACAAGAGTCCTTTCTAGCCCAGGTATTAGGAACTGAACCTAGAGTCTTCTACATATAAAGCATGCTGAACTATTTAGTCCTAGGGAAAATGAATGATATTCTATATATCCATTCATCCATTCAGTATTCCATAATCTGGATAGGCTTTGTGTTTCAACTGAACCAAATCTTTTATAGTTGGATAATTCTATCACCCATTGCTGAACATTCCATGTTTTTATTTTCTGATGTGCAGGTACAGTTGCTATGGAGAGTTTAATGTCCACCAACTCAGAGGCCATATCAGGCCATTAAGATTTTCTTTGTTGATTAAAACAAAACCCTGTGTTAGGGGCTGAAATATTTTCATGTAATTTCATTCTTCATTCCACTTGTCCTAAACCCATCTTTAATTCTCTGTCCCACTTTAATAAAGCATAAAAGAAGTAGCTGAACAACATCCTTTTGCATGACAACAATACAATGCTCAAAATCTAATTTAAGTGTTTGAAATTTCAGGGATTTTTTGTGTGTGTTTTTAATTATAAACCTGGTATCTTAACATGGCCATACGGACTTTCCTTTATTAAATGAACATCCTCCCAAACAGACCTTGTCTTCTTGTCCTCATTTTCTTAAAAAATCAAAGTTGCATGTTCCTTGAATATATATACTCTTTTGTTCTTTTGGCTTGCATTGAAATGTCATATCACAACTAAGTCAGCTTTACTGGTTGTGGAATAACAATTGCAAGCTCACTGAGTAAGAGGAGACCAACAGGTACAGAGAAAAAAATATTCAGTCATTGTTGGATCTGTCCTTCAGGAGCAGATAAGAACATTGGGATGATTATAGCACTTCAAACATGTATAGCACAATGCACCCATTTCTCAGTGGCTTAATGTATGCTTTTTCTTTATATAGTTAAACTTCACATTTTTTGCACAAATGTACTTTGTACCTTATATGGACTTTTAAATGCTGAGTGGTCACTTCCCCATCCTAAAAAATCCTGAGAGCCATACCAATTTATCACTTCAGTTTCATTATACATGAGCTATTGGTTTAGAGATAATGAAGAAGGGCAGTTATAAACTCTTATTGGGTTATTTCCACCCAATGAGAAATGGGTGCATTGTGCTAGACATGTTTCAAGTGCTATAATCGTCCCAATGTTCTTATCTGCTCCTGAAGGACAGATCCAACAATGACTGCTGAATATTTTTTTCATTACATTACATTACATTACAGCTGAAGAAACATCCCTGTGGTAAGCAAGTTCTGATAAAAAGTGTCATTTCCATTGTAAAGTTTTATGGTGTTTTGAAAAACATAAATGTGTGTTTTAATGCAATAAATTTTAGTATTTTAGTATTTAATAATTGAGGAACCACTCAATATAGCATAGTATGCAGGATTGAATGGAAATAGTGCTGGTTTGCAAATGGCAGCCAGAAACATTTAATTAGATCCCAGAAATCTTTAGCCTTTTCAGACCTGGGATATGCCTTGAATGTCAACTTGCGGGAAAAGATTGACCTGAATCCAAATTTCTATGCAGCCATGAAGTTTGAACTAACCTACTTGACATTTCTTCCCCAAGAATTGGATAAAGCAATCAAACTCTTTCTAAACAGTGGCAGAATTGAGTGACCCGGAAAATCTAAATAGAAGACAAAAGGTAGTCCCTTTACCTGTTTTTCAACAGCTTTCCAAAAAGCCAGATTTCCAGCTTATGCAAAAATATACATATCACATTTAGCCATAATGTTGCCTGTGTAGTTTTGGTATAGAATGTATATGGTTTGTTAACCAAGATTAATGTTATATGAGACCACAGATCCATATATCTTGTTCAACAGTAGTTAAAACAATAAATGGATTAGCAACCAATATGTATATCCAACCAATATGGTTTATAGCTCAGCATGATGTGGGAACCAGTCAAAAGTCATGTTGACAAGCAGTAATTAACAATATAGCACCTCACGTGAGCGCTGAAGAACTGTTAATTCCTCAAAGTACTGTAGGTATGAATGAAAATGGCACCTCTTAAAACTACCCAAGCAGAAGTTCGAGAAAGAAGCACATCTCAGCACCAGACTTCACTTTCAGTATTGTGCTCAGTTATGGGTCAACATATAAGAAGGATTCAGAAAACAAATATGATCAGGGAACTGGAAGCAAAGTTCAAAGAGGGATGTTTATTCTTAAGAAGATACAGTGTGTCTGATGGGAGACACAATAGTACACTTTAAGTATTCAAAGACTTGCCATGCAGAAGAACATTAAAATCTATTACTGTCAGGTTCAGCCCAAAGAACTCCACGAGACAGTACAGATACAGTTCTGTTGCATTTATTAGCTTCAACCTCTCAGACAGAAATCTCTCCAGACTGAATCTAAACTTCCCAAGCCAGCCAGCCAGCCAAAACACTGTGAATTCCAATTCCTTAGGGTGGTGCCAGTCTCATCTTCTTAACCTTCCCATGCTCCTGCTGGGGGCTAAGGAAATGCTTATCTCCCCAAGTGCGGCCTTCATCAAACCATTCCATCACAATTACCAGCAATCCAATTATCTTAAGTTGTAGGGTTGCTGTGAAGCTTTCATTTAGAAACTTGATTTGAAGCTGATTCAGTAGAATCCCCAATCAAATGCCTGAATTAGCTCATAATGTTTTATTAGATTCAATATTCTTCCTATCAAACAATGTTTATCCCTTTGGTGATTCCTGAACTAAAAAGGGCCAAAAGATCTTTAGTCCATTTCTCTCTCTCTCTCTCTCTCTCCCTCTCTCTCTCTCTCTCTCCTGCTAGCAAGAAGTAGTTATTACTATTTCTTTGCAACATGGAGCCAGTGTAGGGGAGTTTCTCTGAGATCTAGATGGATTAAGATATAGCTGATCAAGTGTGCTCCCCAAAAGACTAGTGCTCAGCCTTAATAAACTCTATATTTTTGGATTAACACCAGATTTTTGCATGACTGAAAGGACCTGACCGATGGCTGATACCTAGTGATAGATAGGAAACTACTGTTCCTCCTCTCCTCCATCCAAAGTACCTAATTTAGATAGATTAAGGACATCTTTTTTTCTAATTATAAAAAGAGGAAAAATATACATAAAACTGCTTTAACGTAAAAGTGAAAAAAATACAACAAAAAGGAAAAAAAGTGTTAATATATCATTATAACAGCAGTTATAATTCTATATATGCATATCTAATACTATTATTCAAGTACATATATATTTCTAATAGAGTTATATGACTATCATTTTTTTTAACCCAGTGTATTTTGTATAAATGAGTCCCATATTTCATTATACTTGTCCGTACAAAGACTACGTCCATAGGCAATCCACTCATAAGTAGCAAGTGCAATCAGGTCTTCAATCCATTGAAAAAATGGGGCCATGAGTTTATCTTTCCAATGCTGCAATATCAGTCTTTTGGCCATAGGAAGGGCACAGAGAATCCATTTATGCTGTCCAGTTGTCAAGCTCCATGTACTAGGTATATAGTTCAAAAGAATATTATCCTCTGAAAATTTTAGCTTTTGTCTCACAGTCCTATTTATATAGTCCACTACTTTCTCCCAAAACTTAGAGATTAAGGTCATAGTTGACCTTAAAAAAATACTCCACCTAGCTAATTCAGGTTTGGCAAAGTTCTTTGAATATTACCATAAATTAAGGTAGATGCAGAGCTATCAAAATGTGGGTCTACTTATAGCAAATCATCTAAGGATTTTAATGCTGTGAAGTCTAATTTTCAAGCAAGTTGCTTCCAAAAACCATAGGTATTTGGAATGCAGGTTTTTTTTTAATGTTCGAGGGGTAACAAACACTTATTCTAAAGGAAAGGAATAACAGTGATATCCATATCGAGATATAGATTTGTGGGGGGGGGGTGTATGCATGAGTTCTCCGGCTTCAAGCCGATAGGTGCAATTCCTTTCTTTAATATAAAAATGACTTGGGTAGAAATTTCTTTCTCAAACCATAAATATACACTGAGTATATTATTCAATTTAATAAATGGCTAACAAGTACAGTTGAAAAATAATTTTATTCCTGCCCAGTGACCAGTTTATTTTGGCCAAATGTGATGAATAGCTGTGTTATAGTTCACTTCTTTTCCCGCACAATTTTTCCCTAGTTGCAGGCAAGATTTAGAAGTGTGCTGATTAAAGATGGTAGCTCAACCCGTCTAGAGTTTTACTACTGCAAATGGAAAGAAACGTTGTCTAAAAATGCAGTAGGGGAGGTTCTCTGAAAGCACTGCGGTGGGAATCAAGGGTTATATGATTCCTCAGAGTAAAAACTTGGCTGAGAATTTATTTCTACCAGACCACGGGGACTTTGAAATTTCTGAAAAATATTATTTTTTACCTTGACTGAATCAGTGCCCTCTTGTGGAAATAAATCACCTCTTTGTACAGAATCATCATGCATATATTTAGCTACAATGTCCTGTTTTCTGAGAAACTGTAAGCAGTCTGGTGAGGATTTCAACTTTCTTTATGCCAAGCTGAAATATAAGGCTTGTCCTTTATGGAGCTGATAGTTCTAATGCAAATTGAGGTATCTAGTACATTGTACATGCTTTTCTTAACATGTACATTCTGTGGTGCAGATGTCTTATGAAATAAGACATAATCTCTGGACTTTCAATAAAATATTATTGGAGGAAGAAATGGGGAAATGTGATTCTTTCATTGCATACATTTATTCACACATGACTACAGGGCTAGAACCTTTTTATTTAAATAAATATTTATCTAAATATTTATTTATTTATTTATTTATTTATTTATTTTAAAAAAGATTACTCAAAACGTCCCCAAGAATGAGAAATTATGAAAACACAACATACAAATATGTGTTTGAGGGCTTTGCTAAAGACAATTTTCAGTTGGTGGTGTGTTCCAGAGATAAGGGTCAGAAGGGTCTGCGGTATTCAACAATTTCATCAAAATGATGAAATGGCCATCACAATGTGAAGAAGCAAGCTCCATCTCTTATGTACATGTGTGCGTCACATCACAACATGTATGAAAGAGGTGGAGCTTCCATTGCAAAGGTGTGATGCTAGTTTTCTCATAACCCCCCACTGCAGGACTCCCCCCCCCCCCCCGTTATATTGATTATATTTGTAGTTAATTTTGATCATGTTGCCAAATCAGTATTCATGAAAATTCTTCCAAATGCCATCCCTTTATCCAGTGTTGTGCAAACTTGGCCACTTTAAGATGAGTGGACTTCATGGCTGGGGAATTCTGGGAGTTGAAGTCCACTCATCTTAAAGTGGCCAAGTTTGGACAACACTGCCTTTATCTATAAAGTCTTTGCTTTGAGTTACCTGGAAATTATGCTCTTTCGATTTCCGTGTTGCATTTTCTCTTGGTTGGTTGATAACCAAAAATAATTTCTGATTTCTAATCCAAACTTACTGCCTAGTGCTAAGAATCTGCTGCTGCTAGGTAAGATAAAATATTGCCCACCCCACCCCATTTTTTTTTTTTTTTTTTTAGCTAAGGCAAGGTAAAACATAAAGAAGTAGAGCCAATATTTTGGCTACATTCACATGCTCCACCCAGCAAGGTACAAATATAGCAGATACATTTGCATAATAAGCTAAGCATGGTTACTTTAATTTTTGCTTAAGCCTTTTGTGTGGCTTAATGCATTGTGCAAACTCCGACAATTTGGTTGTGCATGGTTCTACATATTGTGCACACCTGAAAATGGATGAATTCTATCACCAAGTTTGACATATGGTATAAAGAATGTTCTGTCCTCTGCACATTCTTTTTGGAACTCTTAACTATTTTGTTAAATAAATTGAGGTGCATTATAAACCAATTCATTTTATTTGATTTTGATATATTAGAATAGTATGGAAACCCCCATTGGAATGTTGGGCTCATACAAACTGGAAACCAACAGCATTTTAGTTCAGTTCTCCAGATATTGTTTTCCTTGCTAACTCTGCTCTGTTCTTATTCTAACTATATTAGGCATTACAGAAAGAGAGCCATATTAGTTTATGGTAGTCAAAAATCAGGAGGAGTTGGAAGCACCTTTTCCAACTAACACATTGTATTAAAAAGCGCAAGAAGGCGGTAGCTCAAAGCTTATGCCTTTTAATAAAATGTATTAGTTGGGAAAAATTCTACTGGAGTTCCCTGGTTTTTAGATATATTAGGGTGAATGCAGTCCCATCTTTAAAGCTGGATCAAACAGCCATTTCTCTAACTGGCCTTGATTATTGACTCCTGGCCTTCTGGGGTAAATTTTAATGCCTAAAGGGGCCCTCCAGAGTTTTGTGGCTAATTCAACACTTGGAAAGGGACTCCCATTTAGCCACAAGAACAAAGGTCAAATCACTTGGAAAACAGCTAAGTAGCCAATTATTTTCTATTTCCTCATAGTATAGATTTAAGAATGGGTTGATGAGCTGAAAAAAATGGAATTAATCATGAAAATTATCTTTCTTTTTATTTAAAGGAAGAGAGGAGCATTATAATAATGTGATGATTTTACCCACCACTTGAAGACAGTTGTAACTTTTTTTTTAAGGTTTGCGGTTTCAGATTAAATTTTCAGAACAATTGATGAGTTATGAAAATTGAGTTTTTAGCTATGCATTTTTTATCACTCTCTATATGATAATGCAGAGTTCAAATCTTACCCTTTTCCCATCATGGGATTTAATACAACATAGATTATTGCTATCTCTTATCCAGATAATGATCAGATCCAAACCCACTTAACTTAAAGACTGCAGCATTATGTATCTTCAGACTGCAGGTCTCATAATACATGTCAGTAACAGGTTTCATGAACTTTGCACAAAAGAGTGTGAGAGCTAGAGATTTTTGTATCACCTATTTAAATTTAATACGTGAAGAATCCAATTTGATAAATCCAACTTTATGCTACTTTATGGAAGGCATGATTAAATTATGGAATTATTGGGTGTGAGGATGGCAACATTTAGACAGTTTGAAAGGGGAACTTTTAAAAGCACTGGGTACTCATTTCTTACTGCTAGTCTGAGGGACAAAGTACTACTGCCTGAATTACAGGTAACATTCCTTAAAATATGACTGATGGGGAGCAACAATGGAAGAAATCTCTCACTCTTCTGTTCACTTTGTGAGCTTCCCAAATGCATTTGGTTGGCTCTTTGGGAAGATAATTGATCCTCAGCTAGATGGTTCTTTGGCTCTCTTCATCAAGGTCCTCCAAGAACTGCACAAAATATGGCAACCTATAAAAGATAGGGGTCTTAAGACAGATTATCATTATTATTATTACACTCCTGCTGAATCCCAGTTGGGATTCAGGCACATGTAACCTCTGAACATAAATCTAATTTGTGACCGTTATGACTAGTAGTTGCTCACCAGAGATCTGATCAGCATCTACCTTGGAAGATTTCTTTAAGATTCTGAAGCCAGAGCTCTTGTGTAGGGCATTTGAGATCTAACTGTGGCTGTTATTAAGTTGGAAGTGATTCTAATTTTGTATTTTAACTGTTATTTTTGTTGAATGCTTTCTTGATTGATTAATGTTTTCATTGTAGTTTAATATGTCTGCCTTAATTGGATTGTAAACCTCCATGAGTCCATTTATAATAGTGGCCAATGGATAGACAGATTCTTACTGAGAGATTTTTCTCCCCAAGTTGGTCTGTTTTCTCTTTTTGAAGCTATATAATTGAATGACCATCTTTCAAGGTGGACTTATCTCCCTAAATGAGATTCTTCTCCCTCCAAGTCATGCCTGTTTGAAACTCCATTTGCTTTGTTCCATAAAACATAGAGAAATTGGACAGGTTGTAATAGGTTGTCATCCATTATAGGCCTTCCTTTTTTTCCTTTCTGAAGTAAATAAAGTAGGGGGTGAGTCTGACTACTATCCAAGGCGGCAATAACCGTTATAGTGTTGCTTCTGCCAAACCTTTTATTTTCTCACTCAGTAGTTAAAGGAAGCCATTGAGATATATATTTAGCTGGAGATGGGTTTGAATTTCCCCATTTTTATGAGGACAATTTGTCTCCCACAGAAAGGGAGGGCAGCTGAATTTGCTTGTTACTTTCAAGGTAGATTGCTTATCTCATTGGGGGAGGGGAAGAAGGAAGAAAGTTCTTGTTGTCTAAGTAAAAAAATAAAATAAGATAGTATTTCTTTGAGTCTGCTTTTAGCAATAAGCCTCTCCAGTACACAGCCTCGTCCATATTTTGTGAAGCATTCCTCTGATTAAAAAAAAAAACAGCTGCTCAAAAATCCATGTATTGGAAGAAAAAGGCATGGGTCGGAAATCTGTGGATGTATGCCATACGCTTTAGGCTTGCAGAAATGTGTAGCTTAGGAAATACGTTTTAAAAATACACATGGCCAGAGAAGCAAAAAATGCAGGGTTTTTTTTTTGTTTTTGTTTTAGTATTGACTCCCCCCCACCCCAGGTTGCTATCTGATGTGGAAATGTGAGGATGAGAAGTCAAGTCTAGAAAAAATGAGGAAGTAAAATTGACAGATTCATTCAACCCGAACTTGTTAGACAAGATGCTCCCTGCGGCCTGCTATTTCATGCATGATAATGACTAGGAGCCCAGGGGCCTGCTGAATTGTTTTGGGGAAAAAGGTACTGAAGAGGAGGAGTAAACAAATGCATCATGCAACGGGGAATAGAAACCTTTAGCTGGTCGTATAATAGCTTGGTGGCTTTAGGCAGTGATTAATAATAGGAGGTGTTTCGTAAGAAAATCTCCATTATATGCTGAACAGAAGCCTATAAGCCTAATTTGAGAGATGTATCCTCATTCAATTCAATGGGTTTCATTCGTAAGCATTACATTGCAGATCACTGCCTGACCAATCTCTGGAAGGCTGACACTGGGGAAAGTCAGAGTCCCTTTTCAATGCTGAATGTTTACCCCAGTTAAATTCCAGTATTTCCAGAATTCACTGGTACCAGATAAAGCAGCATGCATTTGCTTGAGACATTTGACTCTGGCCATAAGAATTTGTTGCAGGAGATCAGAGAAAGAGAGCTAAGTAAAGAACCTGAAATCTCCTCCTCTGTTTGACCCTTCCTCATTTTCTTTGCCTTTCTAAAGCTTATTTTTTTCATCTAATCTCTTATCACCCACTATCAGTAGCTGTTTGCTGAGATCATGGTGGTGCCGGAGGAAGGAGTGGCTGCTCTTAGGAATAAAAACAGGCAAACCAAAGAATGGGAGAGGGGAGAGCCAAAATAAGATTTGGCCTGCAAGACAGAGTTAATTCGCTGCAGCAGCAGCTTTCAACAAATCTTTGCCTGACATTTGTGATAACACTTTTTGGGACAGGAAATTGATACCTCTGAGGGGGAAAAACTGGGGCGGGGGGGGGGAATGGTGATCAGTGTGGATATTCTTCAGCACCGTTCTTCATCCTGCATGCTGTGAGTTAAACCCGCAAGTGGGCCTTGTTAAAGGCTGAAATTGTCAATGTTCAGGGCACACTGGATATTTATTAGCATAGAAATAATGTGTGCAGTGAGAGTGGCAGACAGAATAGCAGTTGGCCAATAATAAATAAGGCTATTAAACCACGAGAGCACCCGGCTTCAGTGACATCAAAGGAAAATCAATGGGTACTTTTTCTGCATCCTATAACAAATGCATGCTGCCAGATGCTAAGAGATATGGTACTGGGACATGGTTTCTTCACACACACACACACACACACACACACACACACTCCCCGCTAGTCACTGGTTGAGATTAAGAAGAGAGAAATAACCAGCCTTGAAAAGGAATCTCTCAGAGGAATGGATGGGATTTTTTAGTCTTCCTCTGAGGAACAGATTCATATGAAATAGAATTTATTTCAAAAGGGAAAGATACAGACATCACTACATGGTTTAGGGTATGTAGCAAGGCCATGAAGCTCAAACTTGTTTCTTTTTCCCAAATGCACTAAATGACAACATAAACCTACCATGTTAATAGTAAATGGGCAAGCAAAGGGATTTTTAAAAAAGGGATTGGGATTTATATATTGTGGGTATGCTGGGGGAGATATGAATCTCTCTCTTTGTCAGCCCTTTGAGGTAGGCAAGGTTAGGAAACAGGAGTCTCTAGGACTTTGGGAATGTATTTTAATGTGGTTAGGGTATTGTGACAGAATCTTCAAAGCCTATCAGAGCCCCTTTCTACTTCAACTTATACCTAACACAATCAAGGTTGAGTTATTCTGAGTTTCTTTCTTATACTTTCTACTTTCAAATATATTTTCTGTAAAGGCTTATTATTCTCCTTCCCCTTCTCTGAGTCAAATTGACATTCCATCACAGGCTTTCTGTCATTAATGTTATTTAAGAGTGGACTACTCATTGATGGAGAAGATGGGTAGGTGCTGGGCCTTCCCTTCCCTTCCCTTCCCTTCCCTTCCCTTCCCTTCCCTTCCCTTCCCTTCCCTTCCCTTCCCTTCCCTTCCCTTCCCTTCCCTTCCCTCCCCATTAATGGCAGCCATTCAAGTGAATTCTTCATTATGGAGGACCATAAATTTACTCTAGTATGTTGGGCTGAAGATTAGTTACTGCTGGACTTCTTACTGCTGGACTTCAAGACATCAACCCATTAACTTCATTGCATAGAACTCAATGGGAGCCATTGACAACTGACTTAATTATGATCTATATTCATATCTCTACATATCTACATGCATATTTTAGCATATTTCTAGGCTAGATTTCTATTTTATTTTATTTTTGCTGCAATGCTTGCAGTATGGCAACCAGATGGTATGTTATTTGTAGTTTAGTAGTAGAATAACACTTCTTTATTCCTTTATTTTATAAAATTAACTACTTTAAGGATATTTAAAATTTATAACTGTCATCTGTACATCAGTTTTTCTAATCCTTTCATATATCTGATGTTGGATGAAATGTATTTATTTCAAATTATATGGCTGTCCATCTCAGTGTCATGGCTCTGAGTGACAAACAGCAGTTTAAAAACATCAAATAATAATAATACTCCAATAAATACCTAAATGGCAACCAAAGTAAAAAACTATCTACACTGGGGGTTCCCAAACTCTTCAGCTCATTGACCCCTTCATGGAGTTGCAGTTTGTTCATTGATCCCCAAACATTTATTATATGAAAATAATTTAATAAATGCTACTTTAACTAATAGTACTACAGATAGATAGATAGATAGATAGATAGATAGATAGATAGATAGATAGATAAAAATGCCAAATCCAGTCTAAACATCTGGCTGATTGTGTGACCAACCATAATAATAACAAACAAGCACCTGCCACACAACACTCCAGGCTTAACAATTGTTGATAAGAAAGACAAAAAAGTCTGAATAATGGACACTGCAATACTTATAGACAGAAGAATAGAAGAGAAAGAACTGGAGAAAATCACAAAATATAAAGACCAGCAAATAGAAGTAGAACGACTATGGCAAAAGAAAGCAAAGATAGTACCAATAGTCATAGGCGCCTTGGGTACAATCCCAAAACATCTGGAGTACCACTTGAAGACCATCAGCATTGACAAAATCACCATCAGTCAATTGCAGCTTTACTTGGAACAGCTTACATCCTGCGACAATACTTTTAACACCCTCATACAGCAACATCTGCCTATCCCAGGTCCTTGGGAAAGACTCAATAGGTGGATAAAAATGCCAAATCCAGTTTAAACATCTGGCTGACTCTGCAATCAACAATAATAATAGCACCAACCCTTTGAATGGTCCCATCGGCCCTTGAGGGTCAGTATTGACCGGTTTGGAGAACCCTGACCTAAACCATTGATACAATCACCCCATGAGCTCTGTCACATATTCCCAGGTTATTGCTCAAATTCACATATCATGCTAATTGACTGAGACATAGTTTTTCAAGTTTGATATAATTACTAATCACAAATAATCTGATTATAGCTTCTCACATTTCCAGGTATTTTCCCCTCTCAGTTTGTTACCGATAAATAGTTTTGGATGTTTTCAAGTTAAAGTTTTCAAGTTAAAGTTTTCAAGTTAAAGTTAAAGCTGGCCGGGGAATTCTGGGAGCTGAAGTCCACTCATCTTAAAGTGGCCAAGTTTGGACAACACTGCCTTAGCTAATACTCAGCTAATTATACTTAGCTAAGAATAGTTATGTAGTACATTTGCTCAATGAAATTTTTGTAGATGCATGAAGGCAGACTCTCCAGTTACAGACTTGGCCGTGAAGTCTTGCTTCATTTATACAAGAAGCTTGTGCTGGGTATGTTTGTGCACAGGAACCAAACCTAATTTTTCAGAGGCTAATTTCAAGAGACCCAGTGTGGTGTAGTGGTTAAGGCACCAGTCTAGAAACCAGGAGACCTGAGTTCTAGTCCAGCCTTAGGCACGAAGCCAGCTGGGGTGACCTTGGGCCAGTCCCTCTCTCTCAGCCCTAGGAAGGAGGAGGCAAGGGCAAACCACTTCTGAACTCTTGCCAAGAAAACTGCAGGGAGTAGGCCAGGCAGTCACCAGGAGCCAACACTGACTTGAAGGCACTCACACACACAGAAAAACACTTTGGTAATATTCATAGGCTCATAGTTGGAAGGGCCCATTCTCATTGTTTTGCTGCACTGCCAACAGCAGTGATGGAAGAGCATCTCTAAAAAATAGCAATGAAAAGATCTCATCTGCCCTTGAAGGTTTGGTTAAGCTGATTGATTATGTGCCATTGTTGTTTTCAACTCCTAGCAACCACATAGATAGGTTTCCTCCATGACAATCTACTCCTAACCTGTTCTTTCAAGTCTCCCAACGGTACACTCATTGCCACTGTAACTGAGTCCTTGCTGCTGGTCATCCTCTTCTACTCTTTCCTTCTACCTTTCCCAGCCTTAGAGCCTTTTCCAGAGAGCTAGGTCTTTGCATAATGTGTCTAAAGTGGCCATGCTTCTCAGATCTCTGGAGAAAGAGTTGGTAATGAATGTCTAAAGGCACATTGCTTCCATTTGCACATGACATAATTATACATAGAAAATGTACAGGTTTTATCAGTGGCTGTCATCTTTTCTTGACCTACCAATGGATTATTCTTCAATCCAAGAGATTTCTTCCAGCAGAAGAAGAATATATTTTCTTACCATCCAGTGGTTGAACTGTTTCCATGAATCTTTGCTTTGGTCATAGAAAAGGGCTTCTGTGCTAACTCAGCAGCCACTTCTTTCAAGGCACAGCTGCTGACCGTGACACCTTGCTTCTGGGATTTGAGCAGCAAGGTTAACATGTTCCATTTCACCAAGGGCCAGTGTGCCTTTTCAGATGGCCTTGCTTGAGAGAAACAGCTTCTGTTCTTTCACTGAAGCCCTGCTTTATACGAATGATGCAAAGCAGGATGACCACTGAACTTTATTCGGTAAAGGGGGCTAGGGCTGGGGTGGAACAGCGTAGCATTTTGTGACTTTGCTTCAAAAAGCTGTTTTAGTTAAAGCTGGATGGAAACATAGCA